>NC_057943.1:16631488-16803988 GCF_018555375.3 Anguilla rostrata | reverse complement strand
ATGGCCCAGCGGAGGAGATTTTTGGGAAATTCAATGGTCAGGTAAGGTTATTGTGCTTGTTTTCAGTGACCCATTAGCCAGACAGCTTTTAAAGGTTTTTTCCATTGCTCTTCTGAAGTCCATGTTGCTGAAACTAAGCAGGTACTAGTTCAGCATGATAATAAACTTGCTTGCAATGGTCTTTATAGGAGAAAAAATTACCTTAAAAGTTACCAGACAATAGCTTTTGTAGTTCTTGGCAGTAAGATTTACGTGAATGTGTATATTTATATTTATATTAAATGTAATGCTTTCCCCCCTTTTTCTCACCAATTTCGATTGAATGCATATATATACTGTGCTCGTTACTGCAATTTCCACAATTTTCAAGAGCACAGACATGAAAATGCATGACGTCAGCCACCACTACTTCTCACACAGCAGTTGTGCAAGTCAGGGTCACGGAGAATGGCACTTTATATGCAACTCAACAGTTATACAGCATGAGTCGCTGGTGAGCAATGAGAAGCTGTCATTCTAGCTAACCAGAACTCTTCCATCTCTGGCTGACATTAGTGCCAATCCTGTATCATCTGAATTTTTTATTTATTTTTAATCACAGTTGTCTTTTACATAATAAAATATTTTCTGTCATTTAGAATGTAAATGACTGCTTTTGACCTCTACCAAAATTAAATTTAGATTTTATGTAGTAGAGTGGGGCTTGGCAAGATGAGTGGTTGCCATGGTAAGCAAACCTTGTGGACAGAAAGCTTGATGTCTTATTACGTGTCGCTAATGTGTGAGAGTTTAATGAGGAGTTGCAGTGATGCATGAATGGATTGCCTACTGCCTGTGGCAACATCAAAATCAGGAAATGAGTCCAGGCACATTTCTCCTTTTTTGTTTGATGGCAGCCACTGTGAAATGTGAGACGTCATCATTAGAGCCAAAATCCATGTCATTCCCTTATTATGGAAATAATGAGGTCAGTGCACGTTACTTAAAATAATGCACTTTAATTAAGCACATTCAAAAGGCACATTGTGGTATATTTGTAAATGAATACAACAACAATAAATATTCTGATACAGCAAAGAACATAAAACATAAAGAAAATAACTTTTATGGAGCTATGGTAACAGAAAAAATCCCTGTAAGCCAACGACCCAGAACAAGAGATCATATTTTTATATCCGAGTCTACCATTAACAGCATGTTGCCTGCAGAATGGCATCGATTTCTCTCCCCCAGAGTCCCGTACTCTCCAAAATGGGCACAGGATGGTGCTAATGCAGCACGTAGGGAAACCGATGCTTGTGTAGAGCTGGCGTGTCCCAAGAGGGCTCAGTCAGAGAGGGGGTCAGGGGCGCGACTCCTCTCAGGGGCAAGACTGTGACCCGGGAACTACTCAGACGGTTGAACATTGCTCATTCAAGTGAACCAGTAGCTTAGGTTCTGTTAAAGTCACTTACAGTCCAGAGTCTAGAGCCCACAAGAGAAAAGGATCAGAATTATCATATATTAGGCATTAATTGGTAGGAATGTGAATGTGTTATATTATTAGAACAAATTATTGTCTTGGATTACAGTCAAGTGATCAGTTAGGTCTGTATTGTATGTAGTGACTCAGTACTTTTCATGCATAGCTGGCTAAAATGGCTTTGACAGCTTAATGGAAACCCCATGATAATGATCATGATAATGATCTGTGAGTGTACAAAAGCATAGGTTACGGTGCTAAAAAGGATATGATATCAAAATATGAACAATTGAGCAGCTGTGTAATTAAACAAGAATTCTGTGTGATTAATGACTTGAGTAAAAATAGGAAGATGCTTTCAGTTTGCCTTTAAAAGTGCCTGTAGATGGTGCCTCTGTAATGTACTGGTAGAGTATAACAAAGTCTTTGAGCTTAATATGAAAAGGCTGTCTCGCCATTCTTTTTATATTTTACCTTTGGAACACAGAGCAGGTCACAATTGGATGACCATATATTTAATGTGGTGTGGCAATTAGCATATCAGATAGCCTATTTATTCAGGTGTTCGACTAATAAATTGACTTAAAAATCCATTCTAAAATTTAGAACTAACCAGTGAAAAGCTGGGAGGAGAGATGTCCCCTGTTTTTGTTATGGAATTTATCACACTGTCAGAAATCACTGTAGAATTGCTTAGAAGTGAAAGCTTAATTAAGTTTTTGAGTCAGTGTTTTGGGATTGTCTTCATGGTTAGTGATTACATTAGTAAAACTATATCTTTATTTGTCCTTTTATCTTTATTGCACTGTAGTAGTCTACAAGTTGTTCTTTATGCAGGTTGAAATGAATCTACAGTCTTGTCTTTTTCCATTTCAGCTCTGTTTTTGGCTCTGTTTGGCATAAACCTTTTGAGTTGTGGTATATAAGGCATTTTTATGGGTGGTGTAAAAAAATTCCATTACTTCATCACATAGTAGGCTGGGTGAAAAAGGGGTAGCATTGACAATGTTTACAAACTACTCAACTGACTGTAGTTGGTTAAATGTGATTCTTCTCTGCACTGGTCTTTCTCATATGCCAAAAAGATAATGATATTACTCAGCAATGTACAGTATAGACAGTATAGACACAGCAAGGTACATTTGGCATACATTAGGTTCAGTAGTTGAAAACTGAAAAAATCTTGGCAGAAACCTCTGCTTTGATTGCCTAAACAAGATTGTAGAGCTCTGTAAAATCAGGGAATATGCCCATTGTTGTTGGGAAGGACTGAAAAGCAAGACACAGCTTGTGCCAAACTGGTTCAGATAGATGGCATATGCTTTGACTAAGAGGCATCTTTGGGCAATTTCATATTTCATTATTATTGCTTTATTCCAAATGGAATGCAAATTGTCCTGTAGCAGTTGCTGTATTAAATAAACTTTATTACAATGATGATGGTAATTCTGAATTCTGATATCTTCCTGCTAGCTGAAATCTGCTGTCGCAGCCCCTGCGGTACAAGGCCTGACCAAATGGGTTCCACGTCCAGGTCCAATGGATCGAAAGGTAAATTGGTGAGGTTAGATGAACAAATTGTAATGTCAATGAAAAATTACTATAGAGATTGGTTCAATTCTAGTGCATTGGAGCTCCATAGAGTGGCCACTGGAGGGCAGGAAAATCATGTCATCTTCATACAATGTTAACTCGCTGTGGGGAGTATGTCCATTTATCTGAGGTAAGTGAAGATCAGGTGTAAAAGTGCAGATGGGAACAGATGCTGTCCATGGGGTCTCCAGCAAAGCTTGTTTTTGGAAATAAAAGTCTCTTGTAAAAAGTTACAGATGGAAGCAAGTTTTTTGAGTGAACCATCTGTTTGCGATCACTGTTCAGACACATTAGTGTTTACTGTACTGGGCATGGCTGGCCATGGTCAGAGACACAGAGCCCTGGCAGTCCGCAGTTTGCATACATCCTCAATCCATGCATGATAAGGGGGAAAACTGGAAAAGAAAAAGGTAGCAGGCAAACAATGGCTTTCAAGCTTTATTACATGTGACTTTGCCTAAAGAGCATAGGCAGACAGACGGTTTGAGAAAAGCACATTTTGATTAAATTTACATGAAATTAGCATTCAGAATATTCAATTTAGCATATTTGAAGTTACATGTTCACCATATTTTGCACAGACATAGCTGTGCATAACTAGGCACCAAGAGTCATTTCAAGCTACTCACAAGCATGATTCGAGTCTAAACCAGTATGGAATGAGTGAATGACTTTAAAAGTTTCTGACACATTAACACTATTGCATGACTGCTGTGCTGACTAGGGTAGTTTGTGTAACAAGTGTGTTTGATTTAAGAACCATGTAAGGACTGTGATTATAAATACATAAACAGAATCCAAGCCATGCTATGAAATTTTATGTGAGGAAGGAAACCCAAGATGAAAGGACCAAAAAAGAAAAGAACAAAGAGAGCAAGTGTGCTTTCAGCCAGTCTGGTGTAAATGCCTTATTTAGGACAAAAATATCAGAGCAAACAAAAATGCTTCCAGCTCTCCTGCCAAGATCCAAAATGACAGGACTTTATCAAAAGCAGCCCGTTAGGCCATCAGCTAGTAAAATGTAAAATGATATATTTACATTGTTCATGATGCCCAGTTTAATTAATGCTATAGTCCTCTGAGACTGACTGCAAAAAGTGGTATTGCACACTGACAAGTAACATAACACCGGATGTGAGATGTTAAAAGTGGTTGATGAGAGAGAGAATGGGTTGATGACAAAGCAAATTACATCAGAGGAATTGCTACTTTAGCACTTTTGTATTTCAGACTGAGCCACTGGGGAATCAGTTTTTTCTATCAGCTATAGTTTTGAAACATTTAAATATTTTCCCTGTTAAAATGGGAAAGAGTGCCATTGCTTTTAAATGAAAAACGTATAGCTTTATGAGATTGTTCAGTGTTTGACAATGTATGGGACAGAAACTGATTTATGAATACATACCCTGTGACACAAACATGGGGGAACAGATTAAGCTAAGAATGTCTTCCCACCATGAAAATTCATTTTTATTCAGGCCATTTTGCTTGGAGCTTGGCTTCCCATTGGTTGTAACCAACCTCTAAGCAAAATGATTTGAATAATAAATATTCACGAAAGAGAAGACTTGCCAGCCCAAGTTACTGTTTGCACGTGTGTGTCTCACATAGTGCTTTTGAATGTGGTTTGTGGCATATCCAGGTATTTTGGGGCTGATGGGGAAGAGACTGTTGCTGAGAGCATTGCTGAGAGAATGGTCTGTTTGGAGGGAGAATGGGCTGTTTGGAAGGAGTAGTGACTGCTGGGAGAAAGAAGGGACTGATGGGAGTTCTCTTTCCTCAGGTAGTGGAGAAGGCGGTCCAGAGATCGATGAGCAGGATGCAGGTGGAGAGGCTGGACTGTCTGCAGTTCCACTGGTGGGACTACCAGGATAAGAGATACCTGGAGGCTCTGGGCCACCTGTCAGATCTGCAGCAGGATGGCCTTATATGTACGTTCAGGACATTATTTACTATGATCACTCGGTCACATATTCAGAAAACTTAATCAGTCTCTCCATTTAAAAAACTAATTTTTGTGATTGTGTATTTTATAATCATCTCTGGCAATTTATCCCTGGGAAAGTACATTGTGGATTATTGTGCAATACTTTACGGCGGATGATAATTTTGCTATAAACAGAAGTTTCAGCGGTGATGGGATCGGTCTGGTAGTTTTTGTAAAGTGCCTCTGACTAGATGTATGTATGCTTATTTATGGTGTGAATAACATGTTTGTATAAACTATGCACAGATGTAAATGATGTGCTGTCACCACTGCAGGTGAACTGGCTCTCACCAATTTTGACACCCAGCGTTTGGAGGAGATAGTCAGCAGGGGCATCCGGATCTCCAGCAACCAGGTGCAGTACTCGCTCATCGACAGAAGGCCTGCTGCCAAGATGGAGAAGTTCTGCCTGGCCCACGATATACAGATGCTCACATACGGTACTCTAGGTAAAGTAACTGTAACGATGGAGCATTTCGCAGAGACCACAAGAGGACACGTTTATCACTTGGCTGCAACTCAAGATGCAGCCATTCAGTAAATGATTATCCCTCCCTGACTACCTCCATTACTGAATGGTTTTACAACAAAGTCACTTTTCATAACTAGAGCTTTTTCCTTGACAACCTTTATTTCAGGATAAATATATAATAATTTATTTAAATGGAAAGAGTTACTGTGTAGTACTCCATCTAGGGGATGTGTGTGGTACTGATCTGGGTATGATCTGTGAAATGGAGGCTTGCTGGTTTCTTAGACCTGTTTCTGTCTGACCTGTTTAATAAAACAAAGGATATAAGAGTGGGTTTCCCTCACAAATGGTTACGTGCAACACATTCTAGTGTACATTCCGCAATAGGAATGCTTTTATCTGACTTTTCCTAATGTAAAGTGTGTGATTCGTGAAAAGATGGTCTTTGAAGTTTAATGATAATCATTTAGATATTTCACTTTTTAGTTGCAAAGTTGTGATTAAATTACATAATACATTTATAAATTAATGAAAATGTATCATTAATGATAATTTGTCATTACCTCTTGTAGATATTTGATATGTTTGTTGTGATTAAATTACATTGTTGCTTTGACAAAAGTGATATGACTTCAAATAAAGAAAAAAAAACTGAACTGAAAATTCACAACATTATAAATTGCAATGTTTGCTAATCAAATAAAAATATTATATTTTAATTCAGAATATATAAATATCGGGTTTATTGACAGTATTTTAAAAAAATCTTTCACCATTAGATTAAAAATTATTCAGCATTAGATTTGTATTTCCAGTAAATACGTTTGATTAAGCCTTGTGACGTATAGTACAGTCGTGCTAAAATGGAGGAATTGTAAAATGGAGGCAGTGAGGAAGATGGTACCTTCTGACCGCATTGCCTCTTCTCTCTATCGCTCTCTCCCTCCCTCCTCCCTCTTTCTCCTCTCCTAACCCTCCTAGGCGGGGGGCTGATCAGTGAGCGGTACTTGGGCTGCAGAGAGCCGAAAAGCCAGGCGGAGCTCAACACCGCCTCCCTGAGCAAGTACAAGAACATGGTGGACATGTGGGGAGGCTGGGCGCTGTTTCAGGAGCTGCTCTCCACCCTGAACGCGGTCGCCCAGCGCCACGGCTGCTCCGTCGCCAACGTGGCCACCAAGTACGTGCTGGATCAGCCGGCGGTGGGCGGCGTGATCGTGGGCTGCCGGCTGGGCGTGGCCGAGCACATCCAGGACAATCTGCGCAGCTGCGGCGTCGGCCTGGCCCCCGAGGACCTGCACGCCATCCGCGGCGTGCTCGACCGCGCCCGGGACCTCCTCCTCGCCGTCGGCGACTGCGGGGACGAGTACAGGAAGTAGGCGGCGGAGAGGGGAGGGGTCGTAGAACACGCGACTTTCTTTATGTTCGACGCAGCCGCCGCTCCTCAGCGGGAGGAGCACGCCCACGTTACGCCAGCGTCTCTGTGCCTGCGTGCTCGCTCCTCCATACTTCAGACCAACGGAGGCTTTGATTGTGCAAATCACTGTAACCATGCATAGACAATGTACTGCCACTTAGGCTTAAATACAGATCTCAGATCACAAAATAGTGTCTCTGAATTCACAATTATTAGTCATTTAAACTTTTCCAGAGGTTAAATCATTATAATGTTTTATGTTGAATTCAGCAAATATTAAATAATTCAGCTTGAACATACATATATATTATAAGCATTGTTATGTGGCAAATTGAAAAGACAAAAGAGGTGGGTGTGGCGTCGGTGGCCAATGGGAGTGGGGGCTGTGGGGGTGGGGAGTTTGGGGGCAGGGTGTCTGTGTGTGGCAGACCAGGGGGCTGCCTCTCAGAATTTGGGGCAGACTGTGTAATGATGGGGAAGACTCTGAGAGGAGGCGTTGATGTAGAGGCGGTTGGACAGTTAATTAATATTGAGGATCAGCAGACCCCCGCTCTCGCATCTGCTCGGCCCATGACTGGCAGAACGTGTCCCTGGGCTACACTGGCCATGGGGACGCCGCCAAGCTCCTGGGCTCACCTTTAAGGTCAACCAGCTCTTTTCCCCAGGCTGTGATTCAGATCCAGTCTCATGTCACTGTGTGGAGGATGAACATAGACTCACCATTGTCTTCTCGCTCAGTAGGCATGCCATCATCGGGGGAAAAAGCAAGGTTTAGCCACTAAACCCTGCTTTTTAAAAACTTTGGCATCTTCAATCCCACACAAATTTAGACTGTCCAATTCGCGAACAACGTACAAGCATGTTAGTATACACCCCCTGTTGTTGGGTCAGGAGAGTGAAGACAACGTGCGGTTTGCCTTCAAAGCAGTTTCACACCACAGCCACCATGCGCTGAGCGGGGGTGGAGGTGACCCAATTATACACGTACACAGAAAGCCCACCATGGGCATCCGGATGGTCGACAGGAATCGCAATGAACCCTGCTATCCCTGCCAACTGAGTCTATCCCACACATCCCTTGGGCGATGCAAAGCCAATTGTGCGCTGCCCCTGCAGGGCTGCCAGCCACAGTCAGCACTGGCATGGGCTGGATGTGGCACTTTTACAGGGTGAGCTGTCCAGCAGCTCCTGCAGTGGGAATTTTTTAGTGCTAAACTATTAAACTATTTGCTTAGAATTTGCTCAAAAGTAATTTCTTTGTATTTGTTGTGTTCAGTGAGGTTGGATGCCTGGAACCCACATTGTAATTTTCAGCTGAACTCCATAAATAATTGACCCATTGCCTCATTTGTATTTTAGCATTGTTCTGAATTAGAATGCTTTACTGTTAAAACCCCATATGGTCAACCGACGAAACTAGAGGTTGCATTATTAATAGGGGTCACTTAACATGGATGAAAATGGCAAATGCTTATTAAATACCATGTGGCTGTTTCCAAGTGGGCTGGAACACCAGGAGGTAATTAACCAAGTTCATATTTATGTCTCATTTCTTTTGGCGGTTGCACTTAGTATTGCCGTTAATCTGAAATTTCACAATAAAACAACTTAAGTGACAAGTCTGCCTTTGTATTTGTGTGGGTTTTTCCATCATTCTGTGAATACTTGTATAATCGTAAGGTGGATATTTAAATGTAATTACTATTATATATTTTTGTATTGTATATGTGTAGTTTGTGTAGTAAATCCTCTGAAGTAAACATGATAATTTTAAAGGGATGGATACTGGAGGGGCAAGATTTTTAAAACAATGGATGAAGAATTTGCCTCCATCTTTTGGGGTGTGGCTTGGCTGCAACATCAGATAAATGTAAGATTTTTAATAATGTTCCTTTTTCATGTTTATACAACAATGACACATTTTAAGAATGGACATGGCACGCAGTACTGGCACAAGTTATGGAAACTCTGCTTAAAGAAGTTACAATAATACAGGTTCATGCTGATTATAAAATGTCCAACAGTAACATGCCTAATTCTGCTTAATTCTTTAGGTATGAACTAACACATATAGGAAGGTATAATGAATATTGCTTGTTTAATACAAATATTTATTTATTTTAGTTTTAAGTTGATATTAAATTTATTACATATTACATCTATTATGCCAAAATTGTTGCAAAATATTGCATTAATCATCAAAACCTGTTTATAAATTCAGTATTTCCATAATTTGTGTACTGTATATGAGAACAAATAACACATTTTCTCAATTTTGTTAAGGCAAGGACTTATTTCAGTGGTTAAAACAACTTTCCTAAACAGGAATAGCTTGAGGTGGTGTATTTTAAAACAGAAGGACCATAAGGATTTGCACATTTATCTGTGTGGTTATCTCTGGTGTTCTAAATGTTGTGTAACAGTGTGGGGGGATGGAAACTATAGTAAAATCTCTATCCCAGAATGCAGTGCTGTAAAATTCCTGTGTTGGTACACAGGGAGGGACAGGTATGTTAGCAGTGCATGAACACTACACTCACGTCATTGTCGAGGGAAAGGGACATTTATTCATCTGTGTTCAGGGGATACGCTCCCATACCTGGCCCATCTTATATCTTACAGCGCACAGGAGCCAGAACCAGTGACCAGCCGTGACTCTCCTCTCGCATGTTCTTAGAAAAGTTCAACAATGCTATAATGCAACATATGCTTCTCCATATGCTTTTTTGTGGGGCTTTGGCATAGCCTATTTTGTGCTGTTGCTGTAAGGATAGATTGTATATATTATAAGTTTTATTCAACCTGACCACTTCATATTGTAAAATGGAATAGAATTGGTATAGTAAAGCTCATGAGGCAGTGTGGCTCTGTAATGTATTAATAAGTTGACTGAGAAAGTGGTTTCCAACCCAGAAACATAGACCTGCCCCCTGGGCATATGCGGAAAGAAAGATAATTGCCTTTATTAAGAAACATTAAATGTTTAATATTTGTCCACTTTTATTACAACTATACAATGTAGAATTTAATTCAGTATTCATTAGACATTTCAAAAGTCTCATTATGACACATTATGATGTGCATATCTGTATAAAGAAATCTTCCTGAAGGAAGCTACTGACCCATGGATTGAAATGTGGATTTTTAGTAAAAATTGGCTCTTACCTGTGGTCTTACTACAGTCTAAGACATTGCAAAATATTGATGGCCAGCCATTGCAAAAAACCAACTGTTCTTTCTTGCCTGCTTGAGATGATGATGAGATTGACATATTCTCAGATCTCCACTGAAACTCATGCAAAAACAGGGCTCACTTAAAGTGAAACATCAATCCCATTATTAACCAGGCAAGCTTTAAGAGGGAAATAACCTGTCAGCGGTTCTATATTAAATATTGTATGAGAGAGATTATATCCAGTTTCTAAGAATGTGTAGTCCAAGGCTGTATTAGCTTTATTCTGTAGAATACCATACTGTAATGGGAACCCTGCCCCATAAACACTGAACTATTTTACAGTTTCCTTCTTTTTTTCTTTTCTACCTTGCTGGTTTTTTGGGGGGTTTCAAGCTTGATCTTTACCAATTTTCCAATTTCAAGTTTTTTGCTGTAATGCATATTTTTGACAATGTACAGTATTTGTAAAAGTGTTATAGAAATAAATTTGAATTTAACTGAATTGTAGAATATGTGTTGAACTTATATACCATAGCTGAGTAGATTAACAAATAATTATGCCATACATGTACATATGTATGTTAAATTCCTTAATGGCTGCTTGTATCTGTCCAAAGCCATATTTTCACATCATGAAAATACTGATTGTTGAGGTTTATCCTATTTAAAAGGCAATCTATAAATTGTACTTAATTATTTTAATCATTCATGCACATTGCACGTTTAGGTGTACTATTACTATTTCTCTTCAATTGTGACCCAAATTCCAGTATCAGAAAGCAATAAAATCCAATAAACTACCAAGAGGCACAACAAGTAATATACCCGTTTTGTGAGAAGAAACCATTCTTTTATTTGTGTCAAATTTTGTATGGATCAGGTAAAAACAGTGGTTTAAAATGATTATTATTGGTCATTGTTAGTATTTTGGTTGCCCAGCTGGCTTCAATGCTCTGAAACCTGAACACATAATCGTTCAGGTGGGGGTACAAAATGGATGAACTGTGTCAAAATGTGAAAAAGTGACAGTTACTTCAAAATGTTCACTGCTTACACACACAACTACATTACTTAGGGAGGGAGTGGAAGGGCCATACATTAAAGGTCAACTCAGGTCTGCTGGAACCACATCAATGACAATTAACAGAAGTTAACATTTTTTTGGGAGATTTCCGTGACTATTTTATTAATGAAAAAAGGGACAGCGGTTGACGCTGTAAGTGCTGTCTGGGAGGGTCACGCCCTCTTCTACTTCGCATTGACAGAGCTGATCATCTTCTTGACCGCCTGGATGATGGCGTCCTTGTCGATGCCAAAGATCTTGAGCAGCTCAGCCGGCTTTCCACTGCGCGGGACGTGGGTCACTGCCAGGCGGTGCACCACGAACCCGGGCTCGTTCACCACAGCCGAACACACCGCCTCCCCCAGGCCTCCTGAGGGATGACATCGTAAAAGATAATGGATGGACGTTAGCAGCACAGCTAGAGGCGGCAGGTCTCCATGACCTCTCGCTTCTACCAAGACATACCTCCTACAACACATTGTCATCCCTGACTATGTGGCACTATTATGATCAATACCACCTTGAAGCCTCATTACCCTCCATCCTAGAGAACCCTTTCTGACAGGTTTGCATTTGATTCTCACACCCACAGAGCTGAAGCCTCAGGGGGCAGACTCATCCTGTCTCCCTCTGACTGCATTGGGCATCTACACTGTGGGGGTTTCTATGGCCCACTGCAGATAATTTCCCCCCATCCACCTCCGCCCCCCATGAGATGGCTACAGATGCCCCACACCCCGAACAGACACACATCACACAGTTCACTGGACAGGCAGTGCAGTGATGCATGATCTGACCAGCCACGCCCTTCACCATCCCCACCTGACACACTGCACTATCTTCCTCCACTCCCATTTTTTATTGGGGGGGGGGGGGCATAGTTGTGGGAACAGAACCAGATTGTTTGCAGTCAGGAGGGGTATTCCTTTGTCCCTGTTACGATCAGACCATAGGAGCAAGACCAGATTGTTTGCGGTCGGGAGGGGTATTCTTTCGTCCCTGTTAAGATCAGACCGCAGGAGCAAGACCAGATTGTTTGCGGTCAGGAGGGGTATTCCTTTGTTCCCATTAAGATTAGACCGTAGTTGCAATGCCGAAACGCAGCCAGTGCAGCCGTCTCTGTTATGTGGGTCACAGAAAGCCCAAAGGGCACGTGTGAAATTGAAGAGAACTGACAGCAGATTGCATCTTCACATCCTCCTGCACCAAAAAAATAAATAAATACACAGCGGCCTCTCCGTGGCAAGTGAGAACACATTCCCAGCTCCAGGTTTATCACAAACATGAATACATTTCACTAAGCTAAATACATAATGAATATCGGCATTAAAATGTTAGTAATCTTGGTTTGAAGGGATTACCCCAATGTTTGTAAAGTAGTGTATTACTGTTCAAGTAGGATTGCATTAGGAGGTACACTGAAACCCTTTCCTGGGGTCAAACAATTATTTTACATTCCCCCCATGTGACTTTGGGTTTTCTGGATATTCAGTTCCCCTTGGAAATTGAACTATATCCTTTGTCTCTGTAAGTGATTTGTGACAATGCAACAATAAAGACATACTGCTTGATTGTTTGCAGCCAATCAATCTCATATATGTACTTAATATCAAACCAGAAGGAAAAAAATACACATACTCATGAGTGACTTCAATGTGCTTGCAATGTGCGTACGAAAAGGACAAAACAGAGTTTACTAGTGTACAACAGAAAGCATTGCCGAGTCAAGTCAGAAAGTTTCCTTTATCTTCTCATGAATTACATGCAGATGTTCGTTACATGTGAGGTTGCGTGAAGCGAACACGTACCCTCACTGTAGTGGTCTTCCACAGTGATGATGCATCCCCTGGTTGCCTTGGCATGGTCAATGATGGTTTTGGAGTCCAGTGGTTTAATAGTGAAGGGGTCGATAACTCTGATGTTGATCCTCTCTGAAAGGAGGAAGATGGAGTCACTGAGGCTAGTGCTTTATCTCTGGCCCTGCTGTAACCTGACGCCATCTCCTGTTCAAATAGCCCTCCAACCTTGGCACGCTACGCCAAAGAACACATTGAAGAAGAGGGTTGACTCAATTTTAGGATGCTGATTAGGACAGACAAAAGAAGTACATCTGGAGTGACAATGGTGCACTGGCTTTGTATTTTACTTCTCAGATTAATAATCGCTCTTGATTTATGACCTTTGATGATTTTCAATGCCTGGCTCTGACCCTTTCTGAAGCAATATACAAAAAAACATAAAACACAATAAAATACATACACTTTCTCTTAATGTGTCCCTATTTCCAAACATGGCACAGTGGAGGGATTGAACCTTGCCTTATCACTCCAGGAAATCCACATAACCAGCTAAACCAAACTTAAAAACAGGACCCAGAGCAAAAGCATTATATTCCTAAGAACCAAGCTGGATTTTAAAGCCTATATTTCATGGAGGCCATTTGTTGGGAGGGCTTTATTGGTACCTTTCTTTAGCTGCTCGGCTGCAGCCAGCGCCTCGTGCAGCGTGACTCCTGCTCCAATCACAGTGATCTGGTCATCGCTGCTCTTGTACACAACCTGGAGGAAGAACAGGATGAGGAAATGGTAGCTGTGAGTGTTGGGATTTGACCTGTTGAGTGTGTACATGTAATAAACTGTGGACAAGACCGTGGAACTGATGTTTCAAAAGAGGCACTGAATTACTCTCTATACCTTTGCCTGCCCGACGTGGAAGTCCTCATTGCTGTTGTAAATGATGCCATTCTCTGGACGACTGGTCCTTATGAAGCAAATGCCCTGCAGGAAGAGGGTTAGAACAGCAGTTAGAGCAGGGATAAACTCATATTAAGAGTTCTGCACTACAATGTTAAGGGTGTAAATTATTCACCGCTCAATTTCATATCTTCATTCTCAACCGAATACAACGTGATAACTTGGATATTACTGCACTTGCTATTATGAAAGATCTTTCCATCACAAATGCCCCAAAGTTGCATACACATGCATACAAATCAAAAACATACACAGGAAGTCAATCCACAACCCTTCTCCCCAGACTTTCCAGCAGAGTTGGAGGGTGGTATAATGAGGGTACGCTCACGTACCTTCGTATTGGCAGCCAGCTCCACCGCTCTCTCGGTGGACACGCCGTCACTGGGGTAAAAAACAGTTGCCGTAGGGATGGCTCGGAACATGGCTATGTCTTCCAGGCCCATCTGTGAGGGTCCGTCCTCTCCTGGGATGGGGGTCGGGCAGAAGCAGGCCAGTCAGTTTCATTAGTACAGGGGGGCCGGGGGGCGGCTGATATAACAGAACTAAAAGACAGGCAGGTGGGCAGGCAGGCAGGCAGGCAACGTGGCATGCGGTGTACCTGGTGAACGAAAAGGAAACCTGGCCGCCCCGTGACAACTTCCATGACAGATAGGGAGAGTGAGGGGGAGGGTCTGAATGCTGACAGGAGTAGCACGGAGAAATAAAGGGGAAAATGTGAGGAAAATAAAATGAATTCAGGATTCAGGGGAAAAAAACAGGGATACAGAAACTGTATTAACTGGGGGGTGGATTCAAAATACTGCAAAGCGTTTCATCCTTGACGTATCTAAACAGAGAAAAATCCAACGACAAATTTAAGGCAGTAATACTGTTTTGTCGCAGCTTATGAAAAACAAATAAAATGCTATCATGAGCCTGGACAAAAAGTAATACCCTGTGCAATTAGCCACGGATTTTCTTTTGTTAGATACTGTGAAGGCTAAACGCTTCCCATTACACTGAATGGGTCCCTGAAGGCATCAGCAGGGTAGGGGAAATTAATTCAGTTAAAGAGGGAGGTCAGAGAGTTACAGAGGGTCACATCTTCACTTGAGTTTCAGTTAGACAGCGATATGGGCACCCCATACAGGCCTCATCCTCTACAGAATATCAATTCAAACCCAGTTTAAAAGTTATTATGATGCTTCTAAATCTACAGTAGGAAATATTAAACTACAACAGCATGCACATCATGTTTAAACTTACAACTGGAATGTACGTGGATTTTTAACAGTAAAATATAATCTGTCTCCATTAAGACTGGAAAACACAGTGACAGCGGCTCTCTCTCAGTACACACAGGTCCGAGTGACCGGGTGGAGACTGACCGATGGACACGCCGCAGTGGGAACCGCACAGGTTGATGTTGCTCTCAGAGATGGCTGCCATGCGCAGCTGGTCGTATGCACGGGCGAAAAAGGTGGCGAAGGTGCTGGCAAACACGATGTTCCTGTCCCGAGCGGCACAGCCCACAGCGACGCTGACCTGGAGAGGGGTTACGATGGGGGGAGGTTACCAGAACACCAGCGCCGTGCTGGGGGGGATATTACAGCCGAGCTGTACTAGGGAGGGTGTCACCAGAACAGCTGAGCTATCCTGATGTCAGAAAAGGGAGGTCATAGAACAGGGCTCCCCAGAATCTCCTCAAATTCCATTTGTTATTAAAGAATCCCAAACATCTGCCAAATAAGGCTTACTATTCAAGCACAAATAAAGTATAAAGAAATATTTTGCAATTCCCAGTACTGCTGTTCATTATAATGCATGACCTACAATATAAAATAGTCTGTTGTGTGAGGAATGTGACAAGAATGGCCAATAAACTCTGAGAGGTGTGGCTTTAAAAACCACACCTATGATAAAGAATGAAAGGGAATTCAACAGCCAAAAAGGTAACGGTAAAATGGCTGCAGAGGCACAGGAAGTAGGGCACATCACTAGCAGAGGCCCATTATGGTTGTAGTCATCTATTATTCAGTAAGCTCAATTTAGAAATGGTGTAAGTCGGCCTTTTACAGCACAGAAAGGGCTGGGTTTACTCATAGTTCCACTGCAATTAAAACACAAGCAAATATGGGGGATTTCTACCAAGCATGTGTTGTGATATTTAAAGAATAATCCACACAAAAGCAGGTCTCATTATTGAAATAACTATGTTATTATATGAAACATATAATATATGAAACATATATCCTCATATTGTTGATAACTGAGTGTTCATCAGCATACATATTACTGTCTAAGTACTGTATTTCACAATCTGTCCTCAGCAGAAATAAAGAAATGCACTTACCATATTTTGCTCGGCGATGTAGCACTCCACATAGCGATTGGGGTGCTCATTCTTGAAGATTTCTGAGAAGGTGGAGTTCTTGGTGTCCCCGTCCAAGGCTATCACTCGCTCGTTGTAGCGGCCTAGCTTGGCCAGGGCCAGTCCATATGCCTTCCTCGTGGCAATCTGTAATCAATAACAAAATAATTTTTTTAAAACTATTTTTTGTTGCCAATTTTTCCTCTCTAATTTATCCCATCCAGTCTTCATTTTAGAGCTGTCCCATCTCTGCAGAAACCAATGGCTGCACTGGAGGACTGCATGCTGGGAGCAGGAACTCAAACAACTAGGGGATTGGCTGTGCAATGACTGAAACCCTCCCTTCCTGCGTGATATTACAGCCAATTATGACATCACTGTCTCCTACAAAAGACAAATGCGTTTGCGATCTCCACAGCAGCAAGTTAAAGGAAACCAAGGCTTCTTCCCTGAAAAAAAATGTTTCATACTATTCAAAATCCAAGGAAAACAAAATTTGGTTAATGATTTTCCTAGGCAATACATATCCTAGCGTATGGATGATTTTGATATATGGACCAAGGACCAGAATATTGAATATGGACCATGACAGGGCCATGACTGGCAGCTACGCAGGGACAGAGGTTTTCAGTTGGATGATGACTCCTTATTACACACCAGCGAGCTCCACCCACTTGGCTGATCAGTCGCCCCTCTGTGTACATCTAGTGTCTTCCTCCGAGTCATGTCTGTGCCAGCCTGCGTCACTAACTGCTTGTGATAAGAAGCCATGCTTGGCATAGCATGCTTTGGAGGAGGGCGTGTATGCCAGGCTAATGTGTGCTTTGTGGAAGTGGCTGAACCTTGTCTCCGGGCTTGTAGCTGGGGCCGCTGGGCATCCTGATGTTGCGAACACTGACAGGCAGGGCGTCGTCCATGGGCGTGGCTGGGTACAGACGCTTGTTATTGTTCAGGATGCGACTGTGCAGCTCCTTCAGCACAGTGTCGGCCATGTCCCTGGTCAGTGGCTTGCCATGCCAGCCCATCTTATCCTCAGCCACTGTATGAACACACACACACACACACCTTTAACAAGAATGAATGTAGTGTATTAAACTTGTATCATTGACTTCATGTACTACAGAAGTGGTTGTGTGAATTTGGGTGTGTGTGTATGCTGTGTGTCTATCTGGACAGTTCAGAACTTTACTATTTGAAACCAGGCTCTGGTGAATTTATTAGCCTTATGCTAACACAGTACCTGAGATTCCTTTCCCTTTGATGGTTTTGGCGATGATGGCAGTAGGCTGATGTCGGGGCTGGCACAGTACCTTGCACAACTCTTCCACACTGTGGCCATCTACTACAATGGCATTCCAGCTGGGTACAAAAAGCAGGAGATGCATCATTGATTTAAAATACCAAACACGTACATGTACACACACACACACACACAAACATACCTACACACACACGCACACACACACACACACACATACACACACGCACACACACACACACACACACACACACACGTACCCAAAAGCCTCACAGCGTCTCTGGTATTTCTCCACATGGTGCTGCAGCGGGGCAGGGTCGCTCTGTCCCAGGCGGTTGATGTCCAGGATGGCCACCAGGTTGTCCAGCTGGTAGTAGGAGGCGAAAGACATGGCCTCCCAGACCGCTCCTTCAGACAGCTCTCCATCTCCCAGAAGGCAGTAAACACGGTAGCTGCAGGGACAGGGATCGAGAGCGCTGACGGTAAAAACTGCCCAAAATGCAGATGACACAAATTTGAAAGGGGAGGGACTTTACAATTTTACATGAGGCAGGCAATGGCAGCAGAGGCGGGGATTGGAATGAAAGACCTGGCAAATAGGGGACACAGGCAGCCTTGCATCTGAAAGTCATCCCCAAAAGGTTCCTTTCAAGGCTCAGTGGCCTGATGTGTTTTGGCAACTGAATTCATCAGGCACTGTACTAATGTGCCAGGGAAACATCTACTCCTGCATACACTGGTAACAATCCAAACTGCACATACTGTAAAACGACTACAATACATAACAGTGTACTAATTAGATGACAAATTAGTAAAAAATCCCAAATGCACTACATTCTTAAAGCTTGCAGCATTTACATGTTTCCTGAGAGCAGCATAGCATCTGTAAGAAGAATTTTGTATTGCACAAAGGCTCTCTCTCAGCAGTCTCCAGGTTCACTTCTGCCATTGGAAGACCACGTGGAGAGCGTGGCCTCAGAGAGAGGCTTATGGACCACACTGACTCCTGCATTGTAGACTCCCGCCACCTCCAAAGTGCAACACAGGCACAAATCGTAAACACGTCTTCCACTCAAATCAGCACCCCACCCACCAGATTAATATATCCTGACAGCTTTCCAGTCAAATGGGCACGTTTGCATGAAGGCGAGAAGATCGGGCGAGACAGCGCGTATTACTGCATGCATTCCTGCTCCTGCCAAAGAAAGGAATACCACTGGCCACTGTGGCACCTGGTCTGGCTCCTCCTTCACAGCTTCACTTTCGATCAGTCACGGTTCAGGTGCCTCACAGACACACCAGCTGTCAAATAAATTATCCATTTCTGCAGAATAACATACAAGTCGCAAACTGCAACCCTGTTCATTCGAAATGCCTGTCCTCGTATAGCACAAATAAAGAAAACATGGAATTGTTTTCTGAACTATTTGTGGAGACTTTAATTGTGAGAGGCTTAACATCATTCTATGCGAACGATGCTTGGAAGAAAGTCATTAAAGCTCACTTTAAAACTTAAACAGCAGGTCAAAAGTTGTTTTAGATGCCATAAGCTTTGAGACAACATTTTTATCATGGGTGATTAGGTCAATGGCCATCCAACACATTCTCTTGGATTAAAGGACAGATGACTCTAAATCACTGTCCAAGGCCTGGATTATGCTGTTTCAGTAGTGGCCTCCCAGTGGCCTGGGGCTTTCCATTGTTCCTCAGGCCTTTGGGACACTGGGTGCCGAGGGCAGGCTTAACCACTTTAGAAAGAGCATGAGTTCACTCTCTGTGAAACCCCTCCGCAACTGCCTGCAGACCACACCCACTGCGCCCACATTTGATAATGGCAGCAAATTAAACTGTTAACGTACGCAGGCTGGATTTTCTCATCGTCTTTGCTGAGGTGAGACAGGTTTGGCAATGAGAGATGTTTTCTTTATCATTAGGAGGGTGTGTTAGGTTTCGGAAACACCTCAGTGCACAAAAAAGATTCGGCAAACGTCACTGAAGCGAAAACACCTCAAACAGACACATCTCATGGCCTGAACTTGTCACCTGGCTCCTTCGAATATGTGCAATCTTGTGAATCCTGATGTGACAAACACAAAAGTTGCTAAACACAACAAAACCCGTTGTGTGAGAGTGAGGGTGGGGGTGACAAGTCAGATGCAATGCCATCACCCAATAATGCGTGATGGAGCAATACAAACGAGAAACGTTTGTATTGCTGATGGAGATGGAGAAATGCTCCACAGATGCTGCCTTCTCCTTGAACACAGATGGAGGAACACTAAGGACGAGCCTTATCACACTTCCCTGCATTCAGCTTTACCTCAGTGTGACCAGGGTTGGGCTACACTGTATTTACACTGTGCTCTCCAAATACAGCAGTCTAGAGAAGCTCACTTTCTGGTGTGTTATTGAATATAGACAGGCAGGAGAATGTACAGTATAAGTGCACCTTTCTTGACACATGTATCCAAATTCAAATAAGGTATCAGAATGTTCTCATTTGCACATATCTTCTAAAAATAAACAGGCCAGGTGAGAAATGGCGTCGCCTTTTCTTACATTGTTTTAACAATAAATAAATATAAAAACAACCAAGCTATGAAGCTTCCTGTCCTGAAAATCTAGTCCATACCCATATCAATAATTTCATTTAGGTGGTTCTACATCACATTACACCAGGTAGTCTAAACAGCTATGACTGCAACTAAAAGGTAAATTAATCTATCCACAGTAAGGCCAGGCCAATACTGTACCTCTTTTTAAAATTCAATTTAGACTAAAGATGCTCTAAGATTAGACATAAATTAAAATTAGATATATCAGGATATAGTCGTATAGCAGGTGACTACAATATTTCATGGATGTATAAAAAAAGTAGAAAATTCAGATTCAAATGTGTTGGCTGTGCTGAACCTGAACAGGCTATTCTCTAGACAGAACAGCACTGAGAGGGGCTTGAAATGGCTGCTGGACTTGCTTATTAGAGCAGAAGAATTACGTGAACGGAAAATGCAGAGAAGGCACAGTCAAAGCATCATAAATATCAATGGCAGAGAGCGTCACACTAGTCTTTTAGAAGGACATTTTTCTACACAATTTTCCCTTTTGTCAATGATGATTTTCTTGGTTTGCGTGATTTGGCTTTATTATGTTCAAAGACGTGTGTCTCACAAAGCGTGCCACAAAATTTCAACCTTTTGTGAGAGAGGTCCAGTGCGCTATTCTTTCAGAAGACCAATGTGAGGATCAAAAAAGCAATTCATAAATGCAGTGATAAATATATAAAATACTACCCCTTGTTAGTTGAGCTTCTTGGTTTTTTTTTTTTTTTTTGTTCTAGCATTTTCAAAGAAGCATCTCTCCAAATGGGTTCACAAAGCATTTCACTGGCATTCCACCAGTCCTTTGTGAGAGTGGATCTGTGTGACTGTTCTAGAACGAGCCACCCCACCCTCCCTGCGTGCACAGCGGCACTCTCCCCATTATACATGCCAGTGTCAGGAAGCCTTCTTCCCTTCCACCCGCCGCATGTACGCTGGACGACTGCTGCCAGTGTGAATTTGCTCTGTCTACCAAAATGAAATGTCAGACGTCAGGCCTCTTTGTGTGATCTTTCATGTGCACGGACCCGGTACATACAAAGCAGCGCCCCCCATAGCCTTTGAACAGAGAAGCTGTGTGTGTGCAGTCCGCCTCATGCAAAGGACAATCAGCGGAAGGCTGCCTGGACAGGCTCTTACCTGGCCTTATCAAAATACTTCCCAGTGTAGGCCATTCCGCAGGCGGCGCCGAGGCCCTGCCCCAGAGAACCTGTAGCCACATCCACAAACTGCTGCTTCTGCAAAGACAGGAGGTACAATCCATAAAAAACCACAGCACAGGGCAGGGGAGTCACTGTCCAGTGCCAGCATGTTTTAGCTCAGTTAACTCAGGTTACTCTAATATTTCCTCATGATGAAAATCTCTGAAATGTTATGCAAAGAAGGCTTTATGCATTTTATTCTCTGGCACTAATTAAAAATGAATTACTTTTTTTGAGAGCATCAGCTGGAATTAAAGGCAATCTCATTTAATGTCAGTTCCCCCATTCCCCCATTATTCTATGAAGTGATCAGGCGGCACACTTACAGGAACGGGATGCCCCTCAAGAATGGAGTCGATCTTCCTGAGGTTCAGCAGCTCGCTCTCCTTGAGGTAGCCTGTCTCTGCCCACACAGCATACAGTACTGGGGCAGCATGGCCCTGTGGGCAGGAGGGTAGAGATGGAAATGGGATCATGGAAAATATCATATGTTATGCAATTCATGCATGTGGTAAAATACAGCATAACAACACATTTTTTATTCATAAATATTTTGTATATTATAAAATAATATATATTTATGAAATAAATTATTAATAAATTAATGTGCACCATTTAGCTATCACACAGGCAGCAGTCTTTTGCTACATGTTGTAAAACACAGTACAAAAAAAATCCTTTCTTGGGATTATAGGTTCCTGTGTATAATAATAATAATAATAATAATAATAATAATAATAACAACAACAATAATAATAATACAAGTAATAATAATAATAATAATAATAATGATAATAATTATTATAATAATAATAACAATAATAATAATAATAATAATAATATTATTATTATTATTATTATTATTACACAAACATAAAATACTAAATTGTATTTTCCTCCACTTCCATATACTGGCCATAATGTGTTCATCTATGGGACTAAGATAATCTATTTCTGAGACAAATGAAAAGGTGTGCTGAATGGTAAGCGGTTTCTATATGACCAAGAAAGTGATGTTCATTGTGGCTAGATGGGACTTACCTTAGAGAGGATGAAGCGGTCATTGTTGGGGTTCCTGGGGTCCTCTGGCCTGTACTTCATGGTGTGGAAGAAAAGCACGGACATGATCTCTGCCACACTGCAGCATGATGTGGGGTGTCTGCAATTATGACATGAGAAAGCAGGTTAAACATTACTCATACAGACACACAATTACATTAGTCTTCCTACTACACATTCACGCATTACACAGGAACAGCTTTGAGCAAGCACATGCACACACGGACACAAACTGAAACGCCACAAATCCATCCATGAAAATCAATTAACCAGCAAGCTGTAGTGTGACCTGCATGATGTTGTAAATTTTGAAATAAATTGTCTTCATTTATAATGAAAGGGCTTGAAAAATAATGGCTTAAAATAATTTTCATATCATTTTCATTTTCATAGATTCCTCAAAATGATTCAAACATGATAAATAGCTCTGAAGAAGCATTCGTGGCAACTACAATGCACCACTGTCATTTGTGTTTCATTTAGCCCGAACGACTGAGGGCTATACTAATAGTATGGCATGTTGTGTGTGTGTGTGTGTGCGTGTGTGTATGTGTGTATTTGGGGGAGGTTCACATGATAGACAAAGACATGATCTGTCACTCTAGGAATGCTTGAGATTCAGCGATTAACCACACATGAAAATGTCTAGTCTCCAGAAAAAACACTTTGTCCTTTCTATTAAGCTCATTCACATAAAGTCTCATGAAACCCATTTAGAAAACTATGTTTAATCTGAATATCTTTGTGTGCAACTCAGAGAACTACATAAATTCATCCCCAATTACTCAGTTGGGTAACGCATGTTGTAGTGACAAGAGCAAAAAGCTATGACACTACGCCTGCTATCCAATACCTACTATTAAGTTTATTAACCCCAGTTATCCTACGAAAACTATTACAAAAATGTTTTAAAGCCACTCTTATTTGACCAGCTATCCAAATACCAGCAGCAAAAGCAATCATGTTAATGTATTCTGCATGGAAGCTGACAAAAATGTGTTTTCTGTTAGATATTACAAAGGCAATTTTCTCTTGTGAGTAACACTTATTTTCCATGCAGGTTACAATAATAATAATAATAATAATAATAATAATAATAATAAAATGTATACATTTTTTAAAAAATTAAGTAGTACCTAGTACCTAACTAGTATATTCTCAACTAATATTCTAAACGAATATTTCTGTTATTAATTTCACGACATCCTCAAAGAAACTGATACAAAGGAAATAAATCTAAAAGAAAAATGAAAAAGCCATTGGAATAGTGCTTTCATTAACATAGGTGCAAAGAGTATTATTGACACTAACGATCCGTTGGCTATTCATGTTTGGGAGGAACTGTATATTATTTAAAAGATTTGTTTCTTTTCTTGTGAAATCACAAGCCAATCTCTCTGGGCCACAAGCCAATCTCTATCTGATCCGATTTATTAAAATATATTATCATCTTCCACAACACAAAAAATATAGCATAGAGTATTTTGATAAAATGCAGCAAATTATTATAGAGGTAGCCTAAGCAGCCACATTTATTCAATTGAACAAAATGGTCTAAACAAATCAAGAAAAAAGAAATAAATACAGTAAGAAGAAAAAAAATAGAAAAAAATACAATAGCATTTATTGGCAAGACGCTGCTGTTTTCCATTCATTGTCAGTGGGTGTGCCATTAACGGAAAGCTAAAGAGTAATTAAATGAATAAGTAATGATTCGGAAAAGCCATCCCACATGATTAAAAATAAATCGCGGACGAGTTCATTCCGCTACCCAAACGTTGGCTATAGGAAAAGACATTGCAGTCAATCGTGACTGAAAGCACAGTACCAAAGCAAGCACACCACGCAACACCGTAGCCAACGGTACGTCTGTTGCGGGAAGCTGATTCTGTTCAACACTGCAAAAACACCACATTACTCAACAGCAACGGGTTTACTTTACAATCACGTGGAACGCGCATTTAAGTCAATATAGGGCACCCATAATGACTGAACAATGCTCTCCCTATATGTACAGTTACATGCACTTTGAGACAAAAAGACATACATACATAATAAAATATGAATTTATATACTGCATCATTGCATTAATATATAGGCTACTGCACATGCGAGAAGACAACAACAAAAATTCCAGGCAGACTGCATTACAATGAAACGTTCTCTGAGTGGTCGCACAAAGCACTGAAACGTGTATAGCCTACATTACTGCTACCATTGAAAGAGAATATTTTAATATAAGCATCAATCCTTACCCGCTGCCTGCAGCAGTCGTTGCCTTGATGGAGTTGATCCTAAGCCGGTTGGCAATGTTCTTCAGCGCCTGCAAGGTTTGCTGGTCTGGTTTGTGATAATCCTCCATGAAGAAAAATTAGTCAGAATCACAGCTGGACAAAATGAATTCAGAATCACAGGTTAAGCAGGATCTCAATTATTTAAAAAAATCCTAATAGACAATGTCCTGTGTGCATAAGACAGTCCGAGAGATGGGGCTAGCAAGAGAGAGAGAGAGAGAGAGAGAGAGAGAGAGAGTAAGAATAAGAAAGTACGCAGAAAAATGTATGTGGCTAATCTAGTGCTGATACCAAGCAGGCTACACACAAGAGGAAAGAGTGCAGAGTGTGCGTGCGCGCGTGTGTGTGTGCGCACAAAGTACAGTAACGACGTAGTCATACACAGGAGAAAAGGGGGAGGAGCTGGCAAAGCAATTTGCCTGATCTGTCTAAACTAATCAACAAATTCGGTTAACCCATTCGGGCCGAACACCCCTAAGACTTGTGCCTGAGGGTCTACTGGAAACCTCAAGGGAATAATACAATTTCTGATGTAGCCAACATCGAAAAAGTGTTCATACTACATGGAGCATAAAAATATGCTAATTCAGGCTAAACAAATGTTTTTTTTTCTGTACTTGATTACTAATATTGTTATTGTTGATGCATATATAATTCATGGTGCTTATTATTTATGTATCTATTTACATTTTTATTCACGCAAGCCTTTTTAGAGGCGTCATGATGACAAGGGTTAAGTGATGATCAGAGCGAGCTATGAAATAACACAGTATACGATCTACCATAACACTGTACAGTTTTAACTGCACTGATCTCACCAGCCGCTGCTATGTAAACTTGATCCTTATCATCTTCAAACCGAGCATCCAGGATGTCAATATGCTTTGAAAGTAGTATAGCAGCCTTAAGTAGCATACATTAAGAAACAGCATAAACACGTGTAGCTTCATATTATTATCAATATCTCACTGCGTATTCTACGATGAAGCATTATTTTAATATTTTAATTTAAAATACGGCTTATGCAGGCTACAACTCTTGTCTTACACAATTTCCTCCAGCGCATCAGTAAGGGTTTGCTGGGCATCGAAGTTCTTGGATTTCAGTCAGCTCCCATCTGTAGTCATAAAATGCATAATTCCTGACATGGTTTTTTTTTTTTTTTTTAATCCCATATTAAGCAAGGAGCTTAGCCTAAGCATATTTCAAAATATTATACACTTGCAATATTTAGACCTCCGCGAATTCACTATATGGCCTATGAAAAGATATTCAAACGTGCCTTGGAGAAAGCGTAAATCTTCTGATAACAAATAAAAAATGTACGATATGGTACACATGTGGGTCTGGCGTGCGCGTTCTCTAACACATTGCGTCCTTTTGTTGCACAATGCGTTGTGTAGCCAAGTCTACCTTATACATGTGCTGTTGTAATAAGAAGTTCATCCTCGAATTAACTCTCTGTTCTCCGGGAAAAGAACCAAAAGACTTTATCGGACAACATCATTAAGTAGCCTATCAATGGAAAAAACAACGATACGGAAATGCTTGTGTCTAACAGAAATATATATCAGGCGCGCGCCGCCTTTCTTTAATCGGTTCACCTGCTGAGCTCCCGGTTTAGAAGCTTCATCGGTGTGCAGGTTAAGTCGCGAGATAAAGAGCCCTCTCAAACGTGGGGAAGTAAGTAAACAACAGTAAAGTCAGGAATATTTGGAAAGTTTTCCGTCAGCAGTGCTCGTATAGACTATTGGCGGCTGATGATGATGTAGTATTTTTTATTTTTCTTACATTAACACGACTTGCCTATATTACGACAAACCAAACATTAATCGTTATGACATCGTCTTGAGCTTTACCCTTTTGTTTATTGGGCTGCACTGCGGGGACAGAATAATGTTTATAATATTATATTTTGGGAGTGAACCCAAATAATGATGTATGTAATGTATGTAGTCAGATCTTATGCTGACATTATTTTGCTATTGGGACCTATTTTTCTATAGAGGCAAATATGTAATCACACCTTTCTTTGCCTGCAAATGTCATGAAACAGAACCATGCCAGCTAAGTCTGTTTTATGGTAGATTCTCCAAGCTGTTTGAACACTGCTCTGCATTATGATGATTAACCCCGGTCATTTTTGTTTGTTTTTAGTTTTCTGTTTTATTTTTTGTTATTATCAAAATTTTAAGACTGATTATCATGTTTGTGAAATAATATTTTCCCCCCTTTGTATGCAGTGACATGAAAACCAAACAAAGTTCCCCATTACAGAAAAAATAAATTACTAATCATTCTTAAGCATACATGTGAATAGGTTTCAAAACTATTTTTTTCTTATATTTTTTCAATTAATTTCTATACAAATTTCACATGTAAAATTATGTTGATTAAAATGTTTTGTTTCCAGTGAATGTTTTTCTGTACTGAATATGGACCAGGAAAAAACAAAACAGAATATTTAGTAACTGCCATTGCATTCTTATAGGAACCAGAACAAAATCATTTCAGTATACGGGGCTGAGTCTAGATAGGCCATCCTCTTTCAAGAGTTGTTCCTTTCTTCCCTATAGAAAGGACCCATGAGGCAGTGCTGCTTGCAACTCGCTGTGACGGAAGTAACACGGACACCCCAAGAATGACCACATCCACAGGTCTGTCATTTTTTTCTTCTCCAAACAAGACTTGAATATTTTGACGAGCAATCCCTCCAAAATAGACATGAAAGAGCAGGCAGAGGAGGACCATTGTGAGATCACTCGTGCTGAATGGAGAGTTCGGACTATTTGGGATTATCTTTATGTCCCGGTAGGTAAGTGCTGACCAGCAAATAACTGACATGCAAATATGTGGAAAAAACTCCTTAGTATTATTGAAGCACCTTATTCATCCTCAAGTTCTACCACATTCAGTGCCTTTGGGACTAGAATACCTGCCCAGTGAATTCAATACCATGAATTTGTGAAAAAGTACCCATTTCTCTTCTCTTTGCATGGGGTTGAATTATGCAGATGTCATCATGGTAAAGTTAAATTAGTGAACCAGGAAATTTCAGTGCCATTTCAGAAAAAGGAATTTGAAAGTTGGATGTTCCAATCTACAATATGCATTGCAAACTTTGAAAGTGATATTACAGTATGCGTACTCAAAATCACTGAGTGGTGAGATCACAAGTCAACATACTGATGATCTGGAAAAAAAATAGGTAGAAAAAAATATTTAAATACAGCCTCTACTATCCTGTGGGATACAGGGAATTATATTAATTGTGAATTATGGTAACATTGGTGTTGTCCTAATGCTGTGTCCTGTTTGCTTGCACCTCAGAAATACAGTTTAAGAGGAATAGATTAGTGGGTGTAATCCACATTAATTAAAGATGGAAAGAACAGGCTCTCTTACAGTATGCAAAGTGCATGACCGAACAGGACCATCTGGATCAACAGCAACCACCACACACACCAAACACTGCCTTCAGCTCCTGCATGATGGCACACCCCATCTTAGCACAATAAAAAATGAACATGAACAGTACCCTTAGCGATCGGTCTCAAAATAAAAGCTCATGGCTTCCTGTTATCATACATTGCAATGGAGATTTTCAAGGAAACCCATTTAGATGATTTTTTTAACCTAGTTAAAACGTTTATAGCAGAAACAGATCAGTCGACTAGTCTTGGTTAAATGTGTGGTAGAGCTTATCAATGAGTTATTAATGTTTAGTCAAAATAATGTTCATTCTTCTTATTTTAGCCTACATCGCTAAAATTAACTATGCTGCGGCTTTATTGTATAAATGTCAGATCCTGTACAGTACCTCACAGTACAGTACCTTCTTGAAAGTGAAATGACTGCATTGCCATCTAGTGTACAAAATATGAACGGCTCACGTGCCAAGAGTTACTGGGAAGTGGGCATATTCCCAGCTTTAATTTTTATATATGCGAGATGAGACCCAAAACTGTGTTCAATTTATAAGGTGACTACACCGATCACTATGCACATTCAGCAATTCACACAAATAAATATAGAACACACTAGAGGAATGAATGGCAGGAAACCCTCTGACTACACGTTTATACCTACGCCGCGCGGTCACCTCACCGAGTGCTTCCCACAACAATGTCTTTATTATTCTGAGAGTAATACTGCAGAATGACACTTCACATCCAAAGAGTTGACAAACCATTCAGGAGAGAGAAAACCACAAGAGACAGTTGCAAGTACTAGACAGACACATCAGAAATAGCTGCAAGCACCACTTTATTTTATTTTATTTCTTTTTTTAAATATAAAAATAGACTTGTAATGTACAAAATCATGTGATGAAAGAGAGAACAAAAGGATGACAGCAGCAAAAGAAGGGGCGGTGAGTCCTGCAGGAGGGCTGTAGTGCAAGGAAAAAACCCCAAATCGGACACATTCCCATCCCTGGAACTTAGGAGCACAATTTGTAAGCTGGTTTTTGTTCCATACGCTCTTAATCAATCAAGTCCTGCTGCTCAGTTAACTGCATGCTGATCTGTACACCTCAACAGTTAATCTGCCATAAATCCAGTGTGAAAGAAGGTTTTAAAAGGATGGGGGGGGGGTGGGGTTAATTTTAATACTGCAATTCATCCCAATGGCATTTGTTTTAATAATGTCTTTAAGAGACACAAATAAATAAAGCCAAATGAAAAAATAAAATAAATTTCTTCTGGCATAAACACCTTTGCAACAACACATTTCTCTCACAAAGGACAAGCAGCAGACATCTGTATTCCATGTCAAACCAAGCTAAACATTCAACTGCGCAACCAAACCCCAAATTAAACGCTCATACAGCGTCCCCCTACAATGAGAGATGAATCTGTTTCCTGTGATGTCACAAGACAGACATCTGGACACGTTCAAGATTCTCAACTACCACAACAAAGGCACCATACACACCATGCTGTTGTTTTTAGACATCATAAAACCTTAAAATGGGGACATGTTAATTTAAAATAATCTAATCTTAATGACAGTGCTCTGAGGTGGCACCGCACTGAAAATGTTGCTTTTCTTTAATAATGTCAAAAGAAATAACTAGAAAAAAAAAACTAATGTGTGCATATGCTTTAATTAAAAGATAATTCTGTGATGGGGTGTGCACGAAGAACTCAGGATGCAGTCATTTGTTACCCTGTAAAGTCACTGATTTGGAGCAGTTAAAAGAAAAAAGAGAAAAAACAGGGTGCCCTAAACAACTGGTTTGTCTCAACAGTAAATTTAAGCAACTTAATTGCCCGCATTCCACACAATTGAAGCCCTTCTTATGGGGAAAATATACTCAAGGCAGTCAAAAAAATGAGACCATTACTTCCGAATTATTAAGGCTGCAGTTAAAACAAAAACAGAAAGCATCTCACCAGAGGGCTTAGTTTAACAATGTTGACTAATTGTAGCATGGGTCTCATTTACTTGCAATGTCAGATAAAACATTCACCAATAATTGAAAACTCATGCTGGCTTTAAAGAACATACAATCTAAAGCACTGAGACATGATGCTAAATGTCAGATACATAAGCACTTTGGGAGCAGAGGGAACAACACGCTACTTTTCACAATGCCAGGGGGTGACATAATGGCTAAATGCTAAAAGGGACACGACTACCACAGTGAAATACATGGGATATATAATTTCTACAAACAGCTGCTGCAGAAGAGTGACATTCACATACTTATTCAATCATTTACAGGACTTGTGGTATTTGGAGAAGGCTGCACAAAGGCCATGAAAGCTGCAAACACAAAGCTAATAAACGCAGTGTGAGAAAAAGAATGAAGAAAAAAATTCATAACCCACATTTTTCTTTTTTTCTTTAAAGTTGATCCCATTATGACAATGGATTCACATGAGATTCACAGCTCAGAATTATTTGCTTTTCTTTACTGACCAGTATATACATAGAAATATCTCCAGAGAATTCAATGGTTTCATTCCTTAAAAAACAAAACAAAAACTTTATTTTCCTCTGACAACTAAAGTGACCTAAATAGTTGAGAAAGCATGTATAATTGTAACCATGGTTGTTAAATGGTAGCACTTAGTAGCAGGATTAATAATCAAACACTGAGTAATCTATTATTCTGAAAACAGCCAGTCATTTCCACTAAAACCGCACTGTTCTTACCAGGCAGACTGGTAAAGGAGCAGTTTTGTTAATGGACCTTACACAGGGGGTTCAAAGATGGACCCAAACAAAAAACAGTAAACCAACAATGTCTGGCAGAATATATAATAAATGAATACTGAGCAAAGGTTGTAATATGAGCAAATACAAAGTAAAGGGAAACAATTGGTCACGTCAGCAAAGCTTAAAAATGTCAATGCACCTTCACCTCAGAGCAGTGTGATGTGGAGATCTGAGTGAAATGCAAAACTTTGATACTGTATGCCGACAACTCACAATTCTTTCATTGAGGTAAGGGAAGCAGCCAATACTACTCTATACTGCAGTATCTCTATACTGCACGACTCCCACCTGAGCTTGAGCTATCACCTGACATTCGCCTGACTACACTCTCAAATAAAATGCACTCGAGTCCTCCTCAGACAGAGCTTTTTTCTGGAAAGAATCCTCTAAAATGAATCGCTCTCACGGTACGAGTTGCGCAAAGCTAATGACGACAGCACACATAAAGAGAAGCTCGTGTTCACAGTCGCGTGTAGTGTGTGCTCGTTTGATCCTTCACAGAAAAATCCGGAAAAGAGAAACCTGGAGGGTGAGGAGAGGTGGTGTACCTCAAACCGCGGTGTTCACCAGGCAGGGCCGGCGTGAAACACAAGGTGCTGTGTGTGTGTACCTGCTGCTTGTATGGTCTCATATATGGGTTCCTTTACCTGGAGGGTGCACTCTGAGTGCTTCGGTACTGAGAATAAGCACGAATGTGTTTGTGTGCGTGTGAGACGTGGCTCGTTCTGTCCTGATGGCTATAGCTTCATGTTGTTCAGGTCCTTGGAAAGGCTCTGTAGATAGGCTTCGTGAATGGCATTGAGGAAGCTGGAATCATTCTACAAGACAGGAAAAACCTATTAATATATATATATAGAGGAAATTACTGGTAAAAACAAATTTTGTACACGCTGAATTTCCACAGGCTTTTAAATAGAATTTAAGTACATTTGTAAATTAATGATGATGATGTTATAATGGACTTTTGGCAAGAAAAAGATTTTCACTCTACAGTATACTAAGCTTTAGGTCAGTGTGAACCTGATGAGACTAGAGGGTCAGTTCGTACCTGATTAGACTGAAGGGTCAGTCTGTCCTGATGAGGACAGAGATGGTCAGTGCTGTACTCGATGAGGACTGAGAGGCGTGCTGTACCGATGAGGACTGAGAGGCAGTTTACCCTGATGAGACTGAGAGGGTCATGCTGTACCTGATGTGAGGGTCAGTGCTTACTCTGATGGACTGAGGGTCATGCTGTACTCGATGAGACTGAGGGTCAGTATGTACCCTGATGAGACTGAGAGGCTTGACCTGATTAGGACTGAGAGGGTCAGTGCTGTACTCTGATGAGGACTGAGAGGGTCAGTGCTGTACTCTGATGAGACTGGAGGTCAGCGTACTGAGAGACTGAGAGGGTCAGTTCTGTACCCTGATTAGGACTGAGAGGGTCAGTTCTGTACTCTGATGAGGACTGAGAGGGTCAGTGCTGTACTCTGATGAGGACTGAGAGGGTCAGTTCTGTACCCTGATGAGGACTGAGAGGGTCAGTGCTGTACCCTGATTAGGACTGAGAGGGTCAGTGCTGTACTCTGATGAGGACTGAGAGGGTCAGTGCTGTACTCTGATGAGGACTGAGAGGGTCAGTTCTGTACCCTGATGAGGACAGAGATGGTCAGTGCTGTACCTTGATGAGGTGGATGAGTGTGTCCTGGAGCTGGAGCCTGTTGAAAGGGGAGGGTGGCTCTGTTCCTGCCAGGGAGGAGGGAGAGGGAGGGGCAGGCTTCCTATCCAGCTCGGGCGTCTTGGTAACGGAATGCTGGAACACACTGGGTGAGAGCAGTACCGAAGGCTCCGCCCGTGACACTGCAGGCCCCGCCTTCAACGGCACCATCTTAAGGGCAGTGGAGAAAAAGATCACATGTTCACCAAAACAATACCTGTGACCTTAAGTGTCAAACTGGCTCAGGCAAACAATTCCCACCAGTATTAAATAATGGGACTGTGTTAGTCTAGCATTATAAATCATCTATGTTACATTTCTCAATGTAAATGTGTAATATATGCAAGTGGATTTCAAAATTTTAGTAATCACTTTATCCAGTAGAGGGGAGCAGAGAGCTGTACAGAGCAGCAATGTTAAACACTGAAATTCTACAGACCTTTAAATAGAATTTAAGGGAATTTGTAAATCAATGATTTTATAATGGACTTATAATGGCAAGAAAAAGATTTAAAGATAAACATTTTTCAATCTCAAAATTCAAACACAAAAAATGGAATTTCTTCATCTTCAGAAGGCTCCATATGTTCACAGACAAGACGGTGGCCGTGTATCGCGGTGCGAAACGGAGGCTGTAAAATGCATGAAACCGAATTGCATGTACCTGAATGGGCGCTGGAGGGAGGGCGCTATAGGCCGCAGGTTTAATGGGCTCTTTGAAGGACTCGGGCGTGGCCAGCTGAGCAGGCAGGAAGTTGGGCGCGAGGGCGGGCTTGGCGAGGGCGGCGGGCGGCGGCAGCGGGTCGGGCTGGAGCTGGCTCAGAAGGTTCTGGGCTCCGTAGGAGGGCCCGTTGGGGGGGCAGCGTGGGGCCTGGGCAGGCGGGGCCTGGGATTCGGCCCCAGACTGGCCCGCCAGGAGGGGGGAGGCGGGTGGGGCGTGGAACACCGGGCTGGGGTGCAGGGCATAGCCGGGGACGCCCTTCACGTCCGGCAGGGGGACCAGCGCGGGGGCCAGGTGCCGGTCGGCCGAGCGGTCCCCCCCGGGGTCGGTGTTGAGGCGGGGCAGCAGCGAGGGTTCGAAGGGGAAGGGCGGGGCGGCGCTGTGTCCGAGCAGGAAGCCCTCCGCCGGGCCCTTCTCCGAGCCGCTCTGGCCCGGCAGCCCCACCGCCGCTGGCTCCTTCGGCACAGAGCTGCCGAACAGCTCCTCCACCGTGATCTGCTTCAGGCCAGAGTGAGAGCTCTGCGGGGCACCAAGCACTCGCTTCAGACACTCTCCCAAAACCACAGTGCATTCAGCTCATGGTCTTACCCACAGATTCACAAAAAGCTATGCGCATAACTGCATTCACTATATTTCCAGTAGTAACAACAGGAAATAACACATAAATTAACCATAGTGTCAGCCATGCTAATCTATCCTGTAAACATGTCCTGTATTAAAGCAAATGCTAAACACAGACAGCCAAGAGTAAGGAAGCCAAGATGCAGCCTCAAGACGAGGATCTTCACTGTTAGGATGGGCATCTCTATTGTACTGTGCTATGACCAGGAAGTGAAACCTCACAGAGGAGGAGGGGTTATTTCACCCCTAATGACCAGTCACTTCCCTTCTCCAGTGATTTTTAAAAATAGTACATTTTTCTTCTAGAGAAAAATGACAAATACCCTGTTCTGCTGTCCAATACCATGGCCAGCATTTTCAGCCCCATTCTATTGGCTGATGGCACAGGGCTCGGGTGCTGCCTTTGCACTCAAAGCAGTGACAAACTGATGCTGGCTGATAGATACTATCCACTGGGGAGCAGTAAGACTTTATCACAAACCGCCTTGTGCTGAGTCAGGCCCCCCACTCTGTGTGTGTATGTGTGCGTGCGCGTGCGTGTGTGCGTGTGTATGTGTGTGCGTGCGCGCGCGTGCGTGCGCGTGTGTATGTGTGATAGTTACTGCTCACAGACCTTGTCGTGCTGAGTCAGGCCCCCCCACACTCTGTGTGTGTATGTGTGCGTGCGCGTGCGTGCGTGTGTGTGTGTGTGTATGTGCGTGTGTGTGTGTGTGTGTGTGCGTGTGTGATAGTTACTGCTCACAGACCTTGTCGTGTTGAGGCAGGCCCCCCTACACTGTGTGTGTATGTGTGTGCGTGTGTGTGTGTGTGTGTGTGTGTGTGTGTGTGCGTGTGTGATAGTTACTGCTCACAGACCTTGTCGTGCTGAGGCAGGCCCCCCTACACTGTGTGTGTATGTGTGTGTGTGTGCGTGCGTGTGTGCGTGCATGTGTGTGTGTGTATGTGCATGCGTGCGTGTATGTATGTATGTGCGTGCGTGTGTATCTGCGTGCGTGCGTGCGTGTATGTGTGTGTGCGTGCGTATGTGTGTGTATGTGCGTGTGTGCGTGCGTGCGTGCGTGCGTGTGTGATAGTTACTGCTCACAGACCTTGTCGTGCTGAGGCAGGCCCCCCCCTCGCTCTGCTGTGGCGTCCCCAGCAGCCTGCGGGGGCTCTGGATTGTGGCTGGGCTCTGCGTTTGTGGAAGCTTCAGGTTCACCAGTCTGGCTCTTGAAAACAAATAGAGGAAATAAAACTATTTGACTTTTTTTTAAAATACCAAGGCACAAGCAAATCTGGTCAAATCTGGCCAAATTTAATCCTGAAGACAGCAAGCTGAGGGCAAATCTTCTATCAGGAAATAGACTTAAAACATAAATAATATGAAAAAAAAAACAACAGCTAATTTTCATATTCAATCCTTGACATCCTCAGAATTTACCATTAATATTACGCCTTAACAAGATAATGATTGTTTGTGGTTGAACTAAGACTCAAGTTTAGGCACACCGTTATGCTGTAATGAAGGAAAGGAGAAGGAAACCACTAGGTGGCAGCAAGACAAAGGAACTGGCAAACTATTAGGACATCCTGCATTTCTTATGGGGAATAACATTACTAAATAATAAAGAGTAAATATTGTAAACATCTGTGACAGCAGTGATTATCCCTTGACATAGGAAAAACACAAAAACATCTGGTGAAAACACCAGAATCAAATTGGATGATCTCCCTTTGACCTAGTGGTTTTAAGTGCTATTTTTTTGGGTAGGGTGCGGTGGTGTTCTGCTGGTTGAAGCCCTTCTGTGAGCATAGAGCCAGCGCACTAATTTCCTCCACTGTGGAGCGCCCTACACTCCCCATCTCTCCAAACATGCGATTCTTTCAGCTTTCAGCCAGCCACAGATTTAACCTGCATTATCTTCCTTGGAAAAGATCCAAGCATCTTCCCTCTGCACTTGTGTAAGCTTTTGCAAATGAGAAAGTCCGATCAGACAGTATGGTAAAGATAAATGCTCTGCTATTCCAATGAAAGGCTCTTCTTCTATTACAGAGGGCGACTCTGTGACAGGGGTATAGGAGGAGTGACACAAAGACTAAGACATTGGGAGAGTTTTACACTGTAATGGAGTGGGGTCACTTCATCACAGCCATGAGAGACACATAATCTGTGTCACTGTAGACGTACAGCACCTAGCAGGCTGGAGTCACATCACTGCTCTACGCGCAGCGCCTGCTTTAGGCCACACAGCGGGATTAATCTGTGATTTAATCACACCCAGACTCCTAAATCCCTGCTTGGTGTGTGCGTGTGTCTCCGTGTGTGTCTATCTGTCTGAGTGTCTGCGCATGTGTGTGTGTGTGTGTGTGTGTCTCTGAGTGTGTGTGTGTGTGTCTGAGTGTCTGCGTGTGCTTGTCTGAGTGTGTGTGTGTGTGTGTGTGTGTGTGTGTGTGTGTGTGTCTGTCTGTCTGTCTGTGTGTCTGCGCATGCGTGTCTGAGTGTGTGTGTGTGTGTGTGTCTGTGTCCTGGTGGCTGAGTGTGTGTGTGTCTGTCTAGTGTCGTGGTGTCTGAGTGTGTGTGTGTGTGTGCGTGTGTGTCTGTGTGTGTCTGTCTGAGTGTCTGCGCGTGCGTGTCTGAGTGAGCTGTACGTGCCTGGCTGCAGTCAGTAGCCGGCTGGCAGACGGCTCAGTGATTAGATCTCCATCTGCAGCTCACAGGACGGTGCGCTGTGTGGGTCAGAGAGGGAGGGGCGCGCAGCAGTGGGCTCCCCAGCTCTTTCCATGTCATGTGCGTCCATGCAAGGGCATAAAGACCCTGACAGAGGAGGGTACAGCTACGCCCCTCCCAAACCTGCCCTCGATCCTCTAACACACTCATCTGTCCCACTGCAGAGTCAGACAGCCTTCCACCACACCCACCGCATAATATCAATATTAATACTTCCACTCTGCCCCTGCATAACCCTCAACAACATGTCTCTGTGCTGCAGCACTCTACAGCAAAACACATCCTGATAAAAGTATTTCTTAAAAGCTGTGCATTTGCTCGTGGGAGGAAGCTGCATAAACCAAAGCTTGGTCTGGCAGGGGGCGGAAATTTACTTTGATCTAATGTAGCTCAGGGCAGTGGTGCAGCATAGTCCAGCACAGTATAACACAATACCAAGTGTTGTAGTTTTGATACAGAGCTGTCTCGTGTACAGTCAGGTATGTGACATCTGTAATGAGATGTACAGGGTAGTCAGTGTGCTGGGCAATCACCTTCACCAGGATTAGGTAGAGCGGCTGCACTTGACAGCCTGTCACAGTTTTAAACAGGAAATCTAGTGCAATACAGGCACAAAGATGAGAATGAAATGATTTCATTTTCGGGCTGCTAAGGCAGATAGAGGTATGTGGGCATAGGCCATCTACCGAGTACCGATACAGCTGGATACAGTTATTATGAAGGCCAGCGCAGAGCTTTGTAAAACAGTGCATTATGACATAGCACTGGGGTGAGATGTGTACACCAGGGTAACACACAGTGATGGGCATAGTGGGTGAGTGTAGAGCAGTGTAAAGGGGTATAGTATACTGTAAAGGGAGCCGTGCTGTGGGGCAGGTGTGCAGAGGGCTGCTGGGTAGAGCCGGGCCTCACTCTCTGGTATTCCTCTTTGGCCTTGCTCAGCAGCTCCAGGATGTCGATGGGCCTCTCGTCCACGCAGCCGTTGGTCCTGCTGGGGGTGCTCCTGTCCGGGGGTGCCTGCTGGGCCTGCAGCGCCTCCTGCTTCACCACCCTGAGGACAAAGGCCCGAAAACAGCCGACCCTGAGCGACCCGGACGCCAGTTTCAAACGCGCGTGCGCGTCGAAAGACCAGCGCTGCTCCGTGGCGGTCAGCAAGACCTGCCAGGAGAGCGTCAGGCTCCCGCGGGTTTGGCGTGAGCCACACGCTTTCAGTCCTCAGACACACGCTGCCTTTGGACAAACCGAGTGTTACCCGCCAGGATGAGGGCTGGCCCAAGCCTCCTCATCCTGCTCATTCAGGAAATGACCAGCAGAACAGCACCCTGGCAACAAGCAGGCAAAATGGCCACGGCAACGGCAGTCTGGTGCAGGGTACAGAAACGCAGCCTTCTAACTCAAGCACACCTGCCGGAATATTCCTACTGCAGGAAAATAAATCTTCTTATTTTTTTTATTTTATAAATACAGCCAGGAGACAATTTGCTAAGAAATTACTCTGGCCTGTTTTCAATGAGGTTTTGCCATAATCTCAAAAATATTTTTATATGGCATGTTTGAAAATAAGACCCAACAAATGTCTACTACTATTCTCCTTTGTTTGTTTTAGTCTGAGTAAGTTATATATGCACTTATGGTGAACCTGTAACCTGTACAAACGTATGTTATTCTGATTCTTCAAGTGTTACTGAAATGGCATTGCCTCAGGTTGAGCATCCATACAGACATTTATGACCCATTTACAGCTTACAAATATATTGGTCATACTTACATTCCTCAGGTATTTACAGAATAGGCAGACATTTTTATGACCAAGGTTGACGCAGAGAATTCATTCTTTGGTGCAGATGTGTTAACAGCTAATATATTGCACAAACATTTAGAGATTTTGATATTATAGCTTTATTACTGTTGCTGCCTTTCATTTTGTTTCAGGGGGATGATGTTCCTTTCGGTCCTTGGCAGAGCCCTGCACATGCCTGGCATGGTTGCTAGGGAAACAGATCTCTGGCAATATGGCAAGACAGGTAGCCTGCAGCCCGGGGTTCCTACTCTCGGAGAAGGACACGTTGTCGCCTCGCATTTTCACACAACGGCGAACTACAGGAGGCTCCTCCCACCTCTGCCTGGGATGGGCGACTCCCCACCGCCCTGTGGGATGGTTCCGGAACACCCATGGGTGAGCGATACCGAGATAAAACACGCAAACGTGGACACTAAATCCCCCATTTCGAAAGCCAAGGCCTTGCGGACAAGGCAGCGGCCCCCACAACATGATACCCAAGGAGGAAGTTGGGTGGGTGCGTGGACTCTTCTCTGTCTGGTGCGAAGTGAACCCCTCCCAAAGTGGAGCGGAGAGCACCGTCCCTTACCTGGCCATGAGCTGGGCGATCCGCTGGCAGTCGCTCTTGTCGTAGAACCAGATGCTGTAGATGGCCACTGTGGGGGGGTAGAGAGAGGGGAGGAAAGGGTTAAGGCCGAGCCGTGTCTCGGGATGGGGGTGGCTGTTTGACTATGCACCGGGAGAGCGGCTTCGCTGCAGGGCTCTCAGCCGCCGTCGGTTTCATTCTCCTTCAAGACCGATCCGCGGGTGTGGGAGCAGCAAAGGGAGAAAGCGCATCTGAGCTCACATTAACATTACGGAAACATCCAGAAACATCCGATTACCTGTGCCCCCTTTCTGCACCAGCATCTGCTCCAACCATGCGGTACCTCAGATTTTTCACACGCCTATTTTTATTGTTTTTGAATAGATCTGAAGTTTAGCACTTTGCCTCAGTGAAATACTTTTCTCATGCAACCCAAAGTGAGTGAAATACTGTATTAAAGCCCACATACCAATGTCCTCTGGATGTTCGAAATCAGGCTTTAACCAGAGCAAATGAGATACAACTCAGGGATTGAACTGAAGCGAGTCATCTGTAATTCTGCATTTTCAGTTCCTTCGAAAACACAAAGCAGAAATCACCCTCTGCAGCTCCAGCTTCTAATCTCTCATGAGCCTCTGCTCAGACAAGAGGGCTGGCTCCAGGTGTAGCGCACCATCTTCTGCAGCCACATAAAACAACCAATCACACACATTCTACCACTTAGCATGGACCTATTCAACACCAGCGCGACAAGCTCCTATTGTGAAACCATCAGAGCAACCCTCCGGTAGAGATAACAAGGGTTCTGCAGATAGCTTAATGGCCAGTAAAGATAAGAGAGCTCTCTGACACAGCTATGGGGCAAGCAGGTGGGGGCCATAGAGGAAAATGAGCCTCTGCTCATGCCTGCCAATCTGTGAGCGATTACTCCTGTCTGCCTGACTGTAGTCAAGGCCTGGTACAGTCCATGAACACGCACACGCACGCACGCACGTAATGACCAGCTCCAAGCTAGTGCCCTGCTCCCTGGGGGATGGGCACTGTCAATTGACTGGCTAGAAAACTCACAAAGGGTTCAGAAATGCACTTGTCATCTGTCCACTCTGTTATTTTGTGTACAATAACTACCTGACTGAAGTGCATTTCAGAGAGCAACTAATCATACCAAATTGGGCAGATGGATAGCACCTGAACAAGGAAAATGTTTTCGCAAATATTCTGCATGATTTCCATTTGAAAAAACATGACTAAATAAACCACAGCTTCTGAAAATGGCTTTTTCTTGCATTAGTATAGAAAACCTCTCCTCTTCATGTTGTGCATTTGAGAGGAGGCAGCAATGTATGATGTTAGGCAGAGATTTGGAGTAAACTCATTTAACCATGCCAAATATCTGCTACATGTTTGCGACTCTACACTCCACTTCAAGGTAAACAGTTTTGTGGCAATTGAGCAAACTGCTGATAAACAGACAGTGCAATTAAGGGAAAATGACAGCAATGGTTATCATTCAGCTTCAAAAGTTTGAATGTGGGATTCAGTGCACTGAAAAGCACAGAGTGAATGCAGGAAGCTTCCCTCCAATCAGGAAAGGGATACATGTGAGGAGACAGCCCAGGAGCTTGACCTTGTACCCACAGCTTGGCACAGTGTGTCAGTGGAGGTGCCAACCCATCAAAGCAAATGCAAATGGTGCCCTTATCTCAGTTTCTCTTCCTCTTTTCCTCTCTCACTCCCTCCCTTTCCCTTGCATATATCAGTCTGCTCTTCTCCCTTCTACCCATCTGCTTCCCTCTGTCCTGTCCTTCACATTTCATTTTCTCCCTCCCTCACTCCCCCCCTCCTCTCCCAACTCCTCCCTTCCTCAGTCCCCTTTCCCTCTCTACCTCTCTCCACCATCTCTCCCTCTATTTGTATTATTATGACAACATATGTGGTGTAAAAATATCACCTATGTCCCATGTTAACCATCTCTCCTTACGGTGCGAGTGTTGAAGGGCAGCTTGGCTTTGTGCTGCCACCTTAGAGAAAGGTGGCATTAGCTCACCTTTAACAAGCCAGTTACTATGGTTACCAGCCACTAAGCGAAGCTGTGCATGCATCATTACAAAAGAACGCTTGGCGCTTCTCAAAGCAAACAGCGTTCATCAAAAGTGGCAGAACCGTGATGGTGGTGGGGGAAAAAAACCTCGGATAATATAGAATATTTTTCCTTGTGCAACATCAAGGAGAGGCATTTGAATGCAAAAGACTTACTGCTGCATAAAAATGCAGTGAAAGGCGAGGAGTGAGAGTGCATAAACAAGGCAGTCTGTAGGAGTATCAGCGTTTTAATGAGAATAGGGCTGTCCACCTGTCAGTGGCACCACTCTCCCCGACTCTCATCTTACAGACTCTACCCCCGAGCTACGGCCCTGACACACCTGCCACAGACTGGAGACAGGCCTAACGACACCCCCACGCCCACCCCCCCTCAGCAATGTGAGGCGACAGGTCAGTTCAGTGGAAGACCTGGGCTTACGGTGACGGGCCTGGGTGATGTTCTGTCACCAGGCCCTGCTGTGACCAGGGGCAAGTGCCTACTCAGACACGTGTTCTGACCACTGTAACACCAGCTCTTCCCTGAGAAGAGGACAGGATCCTCGCCCTTCCCTTCCCATCTCTGCATTATTACTGAGTCTGATGCGGCTATATCAGCGGGGCAGAAACTTGTGCAGCACAGCCCTCCTATGATGGATCCCGGTGCTTAGGTCCCTTCCAGCCTTGGGGGAGGAGGAATGCTGGTAGCACAAGAAGAGGAGCCTCCTTAGACCACGAGGGAGCAGGCAGCCCATCGCCTGTTTTCAAATTTCTCTAACGAGGAGCGCTCTTCCCCGGCTCCGCTCGCTATTCTTAGAGACAGGAAACCTAGCAACAGTGTTCGCCTCGCTGCTGGGTCTACCTGGGGACCCGGAGAGCTAGACGGTTGGGGGGGGGGGCACCCGACTAGGTTAGCGCTGCTGCAAAAGCACCGCCCCATCCTGCTGGTAAACACTGCCGTCTCCCTCAGGACTGCCTGAAAAGCGCAGCTGCCGTTTGTGAAAGCCAGAACCTCGCTTTCTGCTTTAAGCCACAACACACCTGACCCCAGGTGCACAGAGATGGGCGGTCAGCCTAAGGCCCTGAGAGAGAGAGGAAGCCGCGGCCGCCGGACACTGCCCCCTGCTCGGGACACACTGTGAAGGCCCGCGCTCGCCAGCGTCCGCAGCCATGGGAGAATGCCACGGCCCTTAGGCAAGAAGGGGATCTAACGCTGCCAAAACTACTCAAATCTAACTACTTCTCTGGAATTTTCCCTCTGAATCAGCTCTGTGGAAAACAGAAAACAAGCCATGTAACATAAATCAGCCCCCCTCGTTGCCCCCCCTGCAGCTCCTACGCTCCGCGCCGCCTACGTCCTCTCTGCTCATCCACAGCTGTTTCCAGGAGAGACACCCGCTGCTGCGCCGCACAACCACTTTCTCCTCCTCCTCCTCCTCCTAGCCCTCTTCCTCCCTCTCCGGGGAAACGGGGGCACATGGACGGATGACAGGAACCGGGAGGCCGCAGGAGCCCCTCACGTCCTTCTGGAAGACACGCTGCCGTCTCTCACGGATCTACCGCCGAAATGAGCTTCTTTCTGCTCAACAAGCCCCCTCTCCCGGAGACTGACCTCAGGTACAAGGGAGAGGTTGTGTTCGAGAGGAACCTGGAGAGCTACTTCTTCACCGCGCTCCAAGGTAAGCCCGCGAACGCGCTCGCTGTGGAAGGCAGAGGCTGCTCTCCGGAGTGTGTGGGCACGCTGTGTGAGGCCGCGGAGGCGCGCGCGGATGGGGAGTGCGGAGACCGATTCTGCAGCCTCGGGCTGTTCGAGATGCTGAATGTATGAGCTTCAGTCTCACTCTTTATATCGCTCACTGCTGCTTCACAATACCAGCTGGGGCTGCTAAGGCCCTCAATGCATTGAAAGGCGTTCAGGTGTTCATGGGTGTGCAGCATATGGTATCCAGACAAAACATGAGGACACATTCTATTACTCAGTGTACTCTTCTTAAGAAAAGTAACAGCCATAGCCATCTAATTATCGGACAGCATTGATTTAAAACACACAAAAAACTAATTCCACGGAAACTAAATGTATGCATGTTTGAATTATACATACAGATTCTAACTCCTTTCCTAAAGAAATGTAAAAAAAGTTCTGAGCTAACTTTCACACACAGCAAGCCATTACATATGAGCATCTTTCCTTCATACAGTACATTACATAGCCAAAGCCCCTTACACAAAGGAACAACAATCCCAGTCAGACCCAGTGCGGTCCAAAGATCATTTTCCCATTTTCAAAATGAAAGTTGCACAGCTGATAACAACAAATACAGAACATCTGAAATGCACCCATGTTCCCATTTGAGCAGCTAAAGTCACAGAGAGTGGACAGAATCCCATTACTTCTTCTGGATTAGGCGGTTTCAGGCCATGCAGGAGACAGGGTGGGTAGTCAGAGACAAAACTGAAAAAGTGTTTGGAGCAGGAGGATATGATCTGGTGAGACTCTCCAAACTCTGGTAACTTATCATAAACCCCCCACAACAAGAGAATCAATTATCCAGTCTGGCTGAATGTTGGATAAGCTGCATCAGTCAATATTCAGACAAATGTCTGCTCTGACAATGTGACATTTGATTACGGAAAGTAATTGACTGGGGGAAAATGGGACTTGATGCAAGTCAAACTCAAAAGAAGCTTTCTCAAAAGGCGTTACATGTCGTCAGTCTTTCTTTGTCTGATGCTACTCAAAAGCACCCTCAGATATTGCTGTGTTACCTCCCACTGCATCCGTAGACCTGAAAAGGCCCTTTGCACAGTGCACCTGTACGTTAAATAATCCAAGTAAATCTACAAATACAACAGGCTTTCTAACACAATAACAGTTCTCTCACAAAGGGCGCTGCTCACTGTAATCTCAGATTTATCTCCCAAATTATTTCTGAGGCACAGATAACAACAGTTGTCATATTTTGATGGTTATGTGGAAAACCAAGCCATTCTCTTAACCACTGCAGTCTTTGATAAACATGATAAAGACATCTAAAGCAGTGACAAGAAAAAGAAAACTCAAGAGGTCGATATCAGAGCACATATTAATTTTGCATGGAACACCACAGAGGCAAACTGCATTTGAATAAGCTTCAAATATATCCACAGCACAGAGGTCAATCAGGTAAGAGATGACGGACTGTATTCCTGGCCATGATCCCAGTGTCACAATTGAAAGGGCAGTAGCACAATCAAAACTCAGTTCAAATTCAAAAGTTCCAATCAAAGGGATGAATTTTTGTAATACCATATACCTGCCTTCTTAATTACACTCTGCCCATGCTTTACTTGCAGTCTTCACAAATGAACTACAGCAGTAACTTCTGCTTAACCTGAAAAAACGTGGTTGCCATAACTCCTGCTGTACTTACAGTTGGAGTTTCTGTAGAGTAGAAATGGGTCCTGCAGTTGGAACTCAAGATCCTTGTTGATGGGCTCCACAAGGTTCTTCATATTCAATCGATTCATAATAGTGAATCCATGATAGGGAGAAGCAGACCTGAGATCAGACAGAGAGATGTGCTTAACACTAGCAGCAGTGCACAAGTTTAACACCCATTAAACATCTGCTATTCCACTTTGGCAAGACCACTTGAATACAAGCCTTTTTATTACTGGTAATGCATGTTAAATCAGTTCATTACAAATGAGTTCAACCTTTCAGATGTTTGTCTACCACAATACAAAGGCACAGTAAACCCAAGAGAAGTAATTTAATATATGTCCAGCTTACGTGCAGGGCAAGGGCAAGTATGTCAAAAATTGAGAGCACTGGGCTGTACCAAGTTACTCATCTATTGCTGGGGTGACAAAAGTTTATTACACTTAAGTCCATTTCATGGACACTGCATTTGATTTATCCTGCAGTTTCCACATTATGATTACGTCGGTGATTTGCTTTAGGTTATGGGTAAAACTATGCTGAGTTGGTATTGGGGAAAATGGGCCTCATTCACGAAACATGCTTATTTGAATATGATCGTAAACTGTTTTTCCCCCCAAAATTTCGGCATTCATAATTTTATTCCTTATCTATATTTGTTCATGGCTGTTTCCCTATGCTAAGCACATGAACAGGATTTCGCATAAAATGTATTAACAGTCAGCATTCATCATCTCATAAACCAGGGAAGAGCACAAATAGAAAAGGTATGTGTCATGAATCCCTGGTTTTTCATAGGAACATTTTTAAGAACAAAAGTAAGAATAATTTAATAAAAGTTTTGGGAATGAGGCCCAATATCTCTGGAACTTGGGCACACTCAGAGATTACTTATCCTGCGGAAAGCTGCGCCAGCTGCATTGTAGGCTATATCATAATCAGAAGCCAGCTACATACCTGGTGTACACGAATAAGGTACCCTCAATGTCGGTCTTTTCCTGGAATGAAACGGGGCCAACTTAGGTCAGTTGTCACAGTTACAATTTAACGAACACAGAGACCGCGTTTTATTAATTTACAGAACATCATACACGGTAGCTAATGGCTAATTTACTGCTGGCTAGGAACCAATGGTAGCGAGAAATCACAAGGTTTCAAAAATACTCAAAAAGCGACAAGATAACATCAGTTCCAATGCTAAGTTAGCTATCGATAGCATTTCTAGCTAGGTACACATTGTTACAGTAAGACCACTGACACTGTTAATTAGCTAGCTACTGTAGCAATGGTGCGCTGAAAATTTGCTAAGTGTAAGCAAACCGATTTACATTTGTTCTCTCGGAAGAAACCACCAATGTTATCCAAGATAACACTAGCGGACCGTTTTCGTTAGCTAACGTTTTCCATTTAGATATCTACGTACCTAGCCTGTAGGGTATCTAACACTGCCAGATTTGGTAACACGTATCGATAGGTAACGTTTGCCATATGTAATAACAGATCGCTCGCTCATACCTAACGGTATCAGCCTAGCACTGGTTATTTCATTTGGCGAGTACTAATTAACTACAGTGGAACTGCTAACATAAGAGTGGACTATATAACATACGGTAACTAAGTGATGTGACTGGCTCTGTCATGCATGGTTAACTTAGTTAGTCTATATGTGGCCAACTTAACTAAACACAAACAGGATGATGTCCTCTGTTGACATAGCCACGAGCAGAAAGTCAGAGAACAATTTAAGGCTAATTACAGCTTATACTTACCCATTCGTTTGCTTTCGAGTTAAAGGTGTATAGTGCTACCTGTCCGGTAACATCGACGATTCTGTTAATGTACGGATCATGCTGTTGCAAAGCTGCTAGACTCATATGATGTCCAGCTTTACTAATCGCCTCCATCTTGGATTCTGAAATCCAGAACAAGGAGCAGCACGGACGGAATTCTATGAACACTGCTTCTACTTTCTCCTCTGGTAACAAGAGCTCTACTAATTGGTTCCTCTTCTGGAAAATGTTTTGTGTTTCAGCCGTTCACTACTGGAGGTTTATTTTTTTAATTTTAATTATCTAACATAATAGTGCGTTTGCGCCCCTCTCAAATGTTGCTACACTTGACGCTGTGCTAATAAGAATTTTGCTGATATACAGCCTGATTAAAAAAGAAAACCCATGCATTTATGTATGTAGACTACACTACACCTAATTTTATTTGGCTAAAATTTAAATACGAGTAAGCTTATTGCACGTTAAATGTTGAAAGGTTCATCATGGGTTTTAAAAATGTACTTTACCAATTTTATATGCATTTTATGTGTAAACATAACGTTGTATATGACTGCCGGTCCTTCAGTCCACAGAAAGGGCGAGAAGTAGTTACAGTCAAAGTTGGGTCATGTTCCGATTGTTAGAACGTTCAACTGATTATTGACACAAGAAGCCAATAAAGAAAAATACTCAGATTTATAAAGGCAGTTCATTTTGTATTAACAGTTGAAACCTTAGCCGTCATTGGCTGAAATAGGTCAGTTGCAACACCCCTGCAGTCAAGAACATTAGAAGGATTAATATTCAAGGATTATCTCTGCGAAACACTTATCTGGTACAGACAGGTAGGCCTAATCCAATATCCTGTAACCTTCCAATCCACCGTGCCATTTTATTCAAATCGTTTCAGTACAAAATGTGGGATACACGTTCATATAAAGTTATCTTGATGTCCCAGAAAGAGGGAAGATGAGTATGGATTTTTATCAATCCTGGAGAGTGAGGTAGGGCGGCTATGAAAGCATTTCACTGAGTATCAGCCTGAATAGTCTAGAAAACCAGAATATAGGGTAGACGCTGCCTGTACAATAAAAGGCTGCGTTAATTCAGATCGTAGAGTTTATGAGTCCCAATGTGGAAAACATTTTCTTTACTAGAGTTGATTTATCACTGCAACATTTTACTGTGTGAGAATGTCAGCTGGTGGAAATTAAGTATCTTTATATCGTCGTTGATCCTTAGTGTTTTTCGGCTTTCTAAATGATTGTAACATTAAAACATTGTAACATACGTTTTTATGAATGAGGAAATGCTCAAAATTCTCATATAAAACAAGAGGTAGATATGGAAATATTTACACAGATTATAAAAACATTTATAGGTCTTCATTTCTTAATCACTGACAATGTGTATTTTGAAGACATGCTGAACAAATGCATGGATAGCAAATGATACTTTATAAACTCAAAAATACATGTTTAGAAACTCTATAAGCATGTATTTATGTGACTCATGTATATATGTCATTTTCATTATGTTGTTGTTCTAGATTATAGTTCTAAACACCAGCCAGGTCACGAAAGCCTGGAGCCGATGAATTAATTGATCTTATATTTTATGATAATTAATCACATGTCAAGGACGTATTTTATCATATAAAATGTGGTTCCTTTACGTTATTCAACTCTGCATTTGGAAACTTTAATGTACCCAACGAGATTTATCTGTATAGATGAAGTTGGCTGGGGTAGAACACATTCGTATTTCTTTAAATTTAACACAATGTTTATTCATTTTTATTTTTTACATACATCGCTATCCTAATCTAGATGGGAAACTGTTCCTATGCGGCTGGTCGTTAATTATCACAGAGTTTCTGTAGTTGCAACGGACTCACGCCATGGAAATTCTGAGGCCGATATCCATAATCAATATTTGTCTGGCCATAGGCTATTGGCTAATGCCGATGCTGATACTTCCCTGTTTTACATTAGGCCTATAACACAAAATGGAACAAGTACGTGGACACAGACCTCTTATGAAAGAAGAAATGCAACAGTTTTTTTGTGCAACAAAATATTTCAACTTGTTTGCTTTATTGTTAAGCAAAGCTTATCTTGAACTAAGTCTTTTAGGAGCTTTATTTGACTGGTAAATACAAGACAAATTAAAGAAGTTCATATGACTATTATTGGGCTACTTTATTAGCATGACATTTGGCTTAATTTAGAGTGTATACAATGTATAAATCTATGTTGCGGCGTCATATAGACCCCTAATATGGGCCATCATCTTTGCATCGGTCTAACAAATCAATTTTAAGCTATAGCCGATACAACTGTGATATTACCGTGCATACCTAGTTTTAAGTCAAAACAGTGAGCATGTATAGACCTATACTTTCAACCCTGCGTAAAGATACAGCCTATAATATACAGCGTAAAGATACAGGTAGCCTATACCTGTAGCAAAGTACACTGAATAAATAAACTCTGATTAGCCTACATTTTACACCGATACGGACGCGTACATTTAACTCATATGGACCCATAAACCTGAACTCTAATTGTTGAATATTGAAGATGCCATCAAATTGAACGCCGTAGGGCTAACCGGAAAGCATCAGTTTGAATAATCTGTCAAACCCACCATTGAACCTTAAATCAATTCAAATTATCTTTCAATAGCATAGGCTACTAAAAATAGTGTTTCTGTAATAATCAACCTCTGATAATGTACTAGGACCTCTATAACGGTCTTTGGTTTGGTTGTTTTTGGTCATTTTCGAAAAATTTGGTAGTCGGTAGATCATTTGCTACACACGCGCGCGCATTGTCATATCTGAACCACATTTTTCATACGAGTGGTTATCCGTTGGTTGCATGCTTCATTGGTGAATAAAGTCACTACATTAATAATCGTATATTTTGCGATACTGTCGAGCGTATAGGCTATGTTTCATAATCCAACATTTTGCTTATTGTATAAATATTGAAAAATACATTTTTAAAAAGGGGTCAACATCGTGTGCTCATAAATTGATTTTACATTGGTTTCATTAGGGCACTCAACTGCTTGCAGCCTATGATGTGCTCCACTATGGTCTCGGAAGCCAATTAAAAAAAAAAACTTATCTGACTGCTGGCTGTAGCTGAAACAACGAATTCGGATACCTCAGACGAAAGCTAAAACACACTTCCGACCGTAAATAAGGGATTAGGACACATCCATTTAGGAAATCGCATAGGTCTGTTGCACTTGATAGCATGTTGTTGTCCGTGTTATATTTCACTCGGCTATACTGATTGAAAACGTCATATACCGGCGTATACAGCCTACATTATAATTTTCTTTCGATGACGAAAACTTAAAAAGAAGAAGATGGATTCTCCTCGAAAGGATTTACTGCTAGTGCAATGAAATCCATCTTGTGAAATCAGCACCCGGATGTTGCAATATATATTTGCTAAAACTCTCAGGAAAAAATGTAGAGCACTTTATAACATGGAGATGGGTTGAATTTAAATATTTACAAAATGTGTTACTTTGCTGTTTTAATAACAAAATGTAGACATACACTACTTTTTGACATGCAATTTTAATGAGGATTGGACCATGCACGAACCAGAGGAGCAGCCAGGAGGTAAATCTCTGCGATGTGTTGGATACAATGTTCACTTGTCTTGCGATTCTAAAGCCGGCACCGCTGTAACGAGGATGCTCTCTCCCTTTGCGTTGAATGGTTTAATTTAACACTTACGTAATTTATCCCTAGAAAAATAATTTTATTTCGTTTATTGTTTCTGGAAGTAGCCTACATTTTCGGTTGCAAAAGGAGCTGAGTTTTACTTGACAAATTGTGTGGGTAAATTCGAGTCATCTACTAGAAACAGTCTTCGGAAAAGGTATGCGTGAAATTTCCTCTGATACGTTTGACATCAGTCGAGCTCATTCGTAAAGTATACATTTTATTTCGGCTTTGAATGCAGTTTAGAACATGAAAAAATATAATATTCTAATATTGACAAACTTAGCTTGCTAGCTTGTGGGCTAACGATGCACTTAAAGTATGATAATTTCAGTATGCATTTACGACGAATATGCTAATTTGAGTTGTGTACGCGTATTACACTTTAACTTATGCTGAAATTGACTTATGTTTTACGCCAAAGAAAACATCAGTATCTACATAAACTAGGCGAGGCTACACTTAACGTTAAGACCAGACTGTAGCAAGAACCATATGACATTAATTGTAGTTGTAACCTAGCAATAGCGTCAGCTGTCTCCACCAAGTGCTTAAAGGGACCATTCAAATACACGTCTCAGTATTTTCACTGAATACAGTTATGATGAAATGCATTCCTTCCTTTTCCAATGACGTTTCCTGTCATTGAGTTAAAGTTATATTTCTTATAATCAGGGACAGGCTACGACCAGTCTGGTTGTTATAACTAATTGCATTTGAAGTCAATCTTGCATTACGCATGGATTGATAATGAGTACCTCAACCTGAATCCCTCTGTAACAGAGTTTATTTAGAAATTCCTTTTTGTGGCCATTTGTTTTAAGGTAGCCTACCCACAGCGAAAACGAAGGTGACTGAAAACTAGTTTATGTTGATATAATTTAACAGTGACAATAGTCACAAAACGTTTTGAACGTCGGGTAATGTTAGCGTGGGTCGCATTTCTGTTTTCATTGAGTGGCCCATCTCTTACATATGAGGGAACAATATTTCAAGGCTCATCTGTTTCGACCAAAACGGCTCATTGACAGCATTTAATTCATGCTGCTATAATCCTTGGCATAGAAAACTCACTTGCTTTGATAAATTAACAGTCTCAATTTGTAAACAGTCCTAGGATTTGTTAAAGACTTTGGCCTACAACTCAGCAAACAATTCATGTTATTTTTCTTAAATAGTGGATTTGTTTTACTGGTCTATTGTTCAGGCATCCTAATTTTTAAAGGGCAAACCAGGGTTTAGAAAAACCTAATGAAAACATCTATTTTTATCAATGGCAGAACATTAGTTGGCACACTATCATATGTGTAAAATATTGCCATTTAGTTGGAAGACACAGGGCTAAATGGTGATACAGCATGTAACATACCAGTCTATAACAATGGGAAGGAACTTGAGTGGATAAAGCTAGCAGTCCTCTGGTCTCCTAGGTTGTAGTGAGCATGAGGGAGCTGCTAGTGGTCTCTGGTAGACTAAGCTAAAGTGTGGAAGTGACACAACCAAAGAATAATGTTGTCATGACATTGTTGTACAACAACAGAGTTTAAAATGCATTTCAGCAGTGTTATGAGAATGTTTATAAAATGGGGAAAACTGTAGGCCTGTAGTACTACTTTACTTGCAATGGTTTAAAGGGAACTGCCACCTGGGAAAAAGGAAGACTGGTCATTTAAGAATATGTCATCTGCTCGTGGGGCTAACGTGCAGGTGCTTGTTGAAAAACATGTTCGCTTCATTCCACTTACCTGCACTGGGCTCCAAGGTCTCTATTTTTGAAGGGCTTGGCCAACGTCTCTCCAAGCAGGTTTAGGTTGGCTAGACTGCATGTCTACTCTTATATAACTTGGCAAATATTTAAAATGATACTACACTCTTCTGTTTTTCAAAGAATAGTTGAATGAATGTTTTACTCTCTACATCTCTACTCTCTAAACGGGCTGCTCCGTTTATCTCAAAAGTGCATCAGATGTCATGTGCATGTCTCACTGTCTCCCATTCTATCCCTTTCTCCCCTCAGGGGCAAATTATGCCAGCAGCACCAGAGTCCCTCTCTCTGGTGACGTACCAGCCATTCTGTCCGACAGCTCCGTCCCTCCCCAGCCCCCTGCGCTCACCTGGCAGGCTGCAATCCATGCTGCTAAGCAGGCCCAGGCTGCCCCGACCATGAGCGCCAGCGCCACTGCCCCGGTCGGGTCTCTGTCCCAAAGAAAGCGCCAGCAGTATGCCAAAAGCAAGAAGCAGAGCAGCACGGTCAACAGCAGACCTCCCCGCGCACTCTTCTGCCTCACTCTCAACAACCCCATCAGGAGAGCCTGCATCAGCCTGGTAGAATGGAAGTATCCTTTTCCTGGTTTGCATCGCACTAGAGTTTGTCACCTGTGCGTGCATTATGCGTATATGTTTGTGTGTGTGTGGGGGGTGGGGGGGCGGGCGGGTGTGAGAGTTTGTTCAGAATCTGTTGTATTGTAGAGCATTTTTAATGTAGAAATATGGTGTTGGTACCTCATACTCTTGGGTCTCTGGCCTTAGCTTTATTTGAATACATCTATGGAAGTTGAACAGTGTGATACCCCTCAAGGAAATTGAATATTCTGCAATATATTGTAAATATGTGGAGTTTTTGGAAAATACTATATGACATTTCACAGCACAAAATGATTTTCTCTTATGATTTTAGGCAAGAGAGAACAGAACAGAATGTTTTCATTTAGCTTTGGCATCAGTTTGTTGTGCTGGTTTTGTAATTCTACATTTCTTAGAGGTCTGAACACCATCCAGTGCAGTGAGCTAGAGCTATCAAAGCATTTCATTAGAGTTCGCTTTGGAATATGACTGTAAAGGTTAATTCAGGATAGCTCTCTTAAGTGGTCTGCAGCTCTGGTCTGACAGCATATTTAAGCCACTGGGGAGTACATGTACTGAAAGCCAGATCCAGGAAGAATTGGGGGAAGTGGTCTGTAATTTGGTCATGTTTTGTTGAGAGGTAGTCAAGAAGTGGCCACCTATGCAACAACGCTGGTGTTATGCAGCGTTACCTCCAAACAAGTATTTGCTTCATTTTCTGCTTTCATGATTGTCCTTAACCAAGCACTTCAGGCCATTCGATATCTTTATATTACTCTCTATTTTTGCCAACTGCGTGGCCTTAGCTGTTTACATTCCCTTTCCTGAAGATGACTCCAATGCCACCAACCATGACCTGGTAAGTACACTGGGTCCCTTTACTTGAGTAGACCCTCCCTCACCACCTCTCCACTGATGCCTCAGTCATCGCTCTGCTGCTTACCACTGATACCCCTGAGGGCATCAGCAGCACGAAGATGAATCAGCTTTAGAGCCATTTTTCATCCACCGTCATGTACAATGTTATGGAATAAATGCATTTATGAAGGTTTGTGATTTGGCAGTGACTTCCCCCTCACTCTCTTTCACCCTCTGTCTTTCTGTCTTTTTCTCTATCGTTTTTTATAGTCTTCCTCTCCAGGTGTTCTACACTTTCCCCATTCTCTTTCAGCCACTCTCTCATCCCCTGCTTCTCACTCTCTCTCTCTTTACTAGAAATGACCCACTCTGGTGAATCCCTAACTCTTCTGTTTCTGTGTGACTGGAAGTGCTGAAGAGGCCTTTACTCTCAGTGTTGTAGTGGCTGTGCTTAAGTTAAAATGAGAGAAAGCAAAGATGGTTTATAAGAAGTGCTTATACATTTAGCACATTGGTGGGATAATGTTCAGTGTGGCTGACTTCCAAGCATGGATGACAGCTGTCCAGCACTCTTTCAAGGATGACAGCATGTGGTTTAGTGTTAAACGTCATTGTTTCATGTCCCTCAAAGGAGGGATTTCATTTAACTCAAAGGATCTAACTGTATCCATTATTGGAGAATATGCAAGTTCTGCAGGTTATGCAGGATACATGCATGATACTTTTCCCATTATGGATGAGAAACACACTTATGATTATTTTTATGCTTTAAAACAAGAAATGTTTGCTTGAAGCTTACAAAATGGTTGTACTGTATCTAAAGTTGATTCATATGGGAAAGTTGAAAACTTGGCACTAATAGGGGTGATTGCCAAGGCAACCAAACAATGACTCCCCCCTTTTCAATCATTAACTTAAAAACGAGTAAATATAACTCTCCTGTCAACTTGCTAACATTAGCTAAATGACTAAGGTGTTTGAATCATATTGATTGTTTGTTATTGCAAGTAGCTGGCCTAAAACATTTTGTTAAAAATAATATAAACCTGTTATGAATATATTGTCATTGTCAGACATCATTGTGGAAGGAATACTTCTGCTACCATATCGTGAAATTGTGTGACAACTCAGCAACACCTACTTTCTCAGATTCATTTGAACTAATGGGCTTGTTTAATATATTTGTCTCTGTGAAAGCTGAAAGGGAGTGAAAATGCCCAAGTATTACTTAACTATGCCACTTTTGCCATTTTCAGTTAGATTAAAACCGAGTTGATAAACTTGTAGTGTTAGCTGTTTGCAATTACTGCAGTATTTTGGCATTTACATAATACAATCTATGAATTTTAGTTAATAAGGAATCGGTTTATTTGTGCTCCTGGTTTGTTTTTGCTGTGCACTCTGGTTCATAGAAACCAGGGCCTTTGGATTGTATGCTGTCCATTACAGAATAAAGCACACTCAAACAAATTACTAAATTCATGTCATTACACGTTCTGCATTTGTTTTTGTAAGGATTTGATTCATTAATGCTGAGTGAATTTTATAATCCTTTACACCCATCAATGTTGGTCTAAAGGATCATAAACAATTTCAGAAGATCCTGTTAAGTGGATCTCCGTTGTGCTCAAAGATGGGAAGGCTTTAAAGAAGGTTTGAGATCCCATGCTCTGGTCTGCTTGTACACTGGAGCTTCAGGAGGAGCACTGGTTTCTCAGTGCTGCCTGGAGGCTTCTCCTCCTCCGCCACTCTCATTGGGCAATGAGGTAACTATAGGGTGTGCGTCATTCTGACATTACATGCCACATGTTCAGCCTTATAATGGAATTAGTGATTGAACGCAAGGGATCTGACCTGCTCCAGACTGTGTAGATGAAGACTTGGGTGTTCTGTGTAATCAGAGAGTGAGTGACTCTCAAAGATCGGAACACTCTCTGAAACTTTGTAGTTATATGCCCTGTTGCCTGTCTATGATTAACGTGTTCCCGCTGTGGAGATATGAAACTCAGGGAAAGTGTGTGGTTATCTTGCAGCCATTTTCATTACTCATATGTTAGGGAAATTCTCTAGGGTCTGTGCTTGGTATGTAGAACAAAAGGCTTTATTCTGATTTTAATTCTTACAGTAATGGTAGTCTACAGATAATTTAGAGAACAACCATAGAAACACTTGGATTTACTATTTACATTTTTGTTCTTCTTTTGGACTCCTTTGTTCCTTATATAGATTTCTAGAGGTGCTATTTCCACAGTTTCCACTGTCAAGTCAGAAAATATATCCTCAATAAAGATGCAAAGTGTTTGGCTGACTGAAAAATGTAATGAAATAATGAAATGAATGGATTTCTAGGAACATTTACCTGAGCCCTGTTCTTTGAGATGAAAGTGAAATATACATATAAATAAATGTTAAAAAAAATACCTGTGGCAGGTTTTGAAAGAATAACCAACTTACCTTAAATAAAGCAATAAACATGCAAGTAGCCCAATCTGCACTCTTTCTTTGGCTCTTTTTAGTCTGTGAAACATGTTCTCACTATTTGCTGTGAACTTGAACGTGTAATAGCACTCTATGGAGAGAAAAGGAGTTTGTGTGAGTGTGAGTGCAAGAGAGAGACAGAGAGAAACCATACATTTGAAAAAAATTCTCACCTATTTTATTCAGTGCCCTTTTGTCCCTTTTGAGAGAGTATTTTAAAGACTAGGGTCGTGATATCCAACAGACTGTTGGGTGACACTGTGAAATAGTACATTAAGGTAATAATTCCTTCTAACTTCTGCTGTGTTTGATTATGTGCAAAACCACAGAGCTTGAGAACCTATATATTGGTGGTTGTTTTTCTGTGCCAGAGCAGGAGTGCGACAGCTATTCATATCCCCACACTGCATTACACAGAAGGTCTGAAGCTCAGTATAACGGACGAGCCTGACAGATTAAAGGCTGGCACGGATTAGCTGTGAGTAAATGAGGGTGCGGGTGGGGATCTAAGGAGGAGTCTTGAGCGATTTGAGAGAGCAGGGCGCTGAATGCTAATGACTGTTAATGGAGACGGTTTGACATCCTGTCCAGCATGGCATTCACAGTCCATTACCTGTAATCAAGACACAGGAAATAAATAGTGAGGGTCGAGGGGAAAGCAGTAAACACCAAATTTGAAAAACCAGCCGCTCTGGGGTATGGCACAGAGTGAGAGTCAATCTAAGCCCCCCCACCTCATCGAGGCACTTGAGCTGTAGGATGGAAGTTGTGTATTATAAATTTAATGCAGGTGAGGTCAAGCCCTTGCTATTATTTTCTGTGGCATTATTCGGTTCATATATTGGGTTTATAATCCATTGTGTCTCAGATGGCAGTGACTGAACAGAGTTTATTCAAAAGAGAAGTGATACATTTAAAAGAACATTTTACTGGCATTGGGGAATTCCTACAATACAATTATTGTAGATTGTCACAGCATTTGAATAAAGGAGTTTTCCCCAAAGTTCAGGCTAGGTTTTCATGGATCTGCCAATGTTCAGATTCAGAGAACTCATTATCCTGTTCAGTATTATTGAATAGGATAATGCATTATTGACCATTTGGCAAAACTTCACGCTATGTTGAATGCATTTAGAAAAGCACTAAACATTTCCCAGTAAGGGTTGTTGAATGAAATTGTTTTAAATAATTTCAGTGCAAACCAAAAACCCCTGTGTTGTAATAATATTGTAGCCCATGTGCTCCAGAGCCAATTAAGTCTTTTTCTCTCAGTTGACAAGTTTATTTGGACAAAAGGGCACTGAACAAGTTAGGTGAGAAATTTTTTTCAAATAATGTATATGTATGATTTCTCTCTCTGTCTCTCTCACTCTGTTTCTCTCTCTCTCTCTCTCTGTTTCTCTCTCTTGGGAGATTAAAGTTTAAACAGTGTGAAGGAGAAATGAAAATCTGCGCTGTACCTGGTTCATGCATGGAGAGGGTGTGGTTTTCTGTTTTTCTCTCCTTGTTGTGGTGTAACCTCAGTGAACCTCAGGTAACATGTTTTGTTCCTGAAATTCTCGAGACAGTGCACACTGGGCAGAATGTGGCTCACCTCTCTGAGATCTTGTCCAGTTTCCCATAGGCTTGGGTTGAAATGTGGATGTCTCCACCAGCAACAAGGCTGCTCTCTTCATTAGACTATATTCCAGCCTGTCTGCCAGTGATGGCTCTGTCATATCTCAAAATCCGCTTGATGATTTCATTATAAACTTTTTGATTTGAGACACACTTGTAGCAGTTTTGCTGCTACCCTTTGAATCTCATCTGTGGCTTCCAGTCTGTCTGTAAAGTGTAAAGGACCAGTAATAAATAGTCTATAGCCAGACACAGTGTCTACATTAAAAAGGAATAAAACATCATACTTGCAAAAGATGTATATTTTAACAAACTTTTACTTTCAAGTTCAGAAAATCCAACACATTCCAATTCTGGGGTCAATTACATATAAAAGAGACCTGTGAAATACAAAGAATTGTATGTTCCATTGTATGTATGTATGTATGTATGTACCACTTATTGTAAAGCGTCTTTGAGTTCATCAAAAGCGCTATATAAAATAAATGTATTATTATTATTATTATTATTATTAAAGGGGAAAAGCACTGAATAACTGGTCATAAAAAGGGGAATAGTTTCACTGTAAGACACGTTGCTCCTTTCCATGTCAGTGGGCCAGAGCTCCACAAGGTGAAGGTTGGTCTGAGAGGCATCGGTGGCTTGGCTGAGGCACAGCTGGACAGGCCATGTTGGAGACGATGCCACAGTGTTACAATGTATATCTGGAGGACTGCTCGCAGTAGTAATGTTAGGGCATGATGGAATAATGGCAGTTCTGATCACTTGGCTTCATAAAAGCAGTGAGTAATTGACCTCTGTTATAAAAATACATCTCTGTATTGCCACAGGCTTAGTGCTACTTGAAGTTGTCAAAGATCATTTCATGCACTTCAGTGTCTTCAATGAATCATCGTTGCAATCCAGAGAACACAGTCCTTCTAAATGCACAGTGTCGCCTTTAAGACAGAGATATTTTAAAAATTATTTTGCCAGCATGTCTTCCAAAGCCTAGCAATAGGCATAAACTGACCTTGCAGATGTTAATACAAAGAAAATTGTTGTTTCATGTACATTGCTGAGAAATAGTATTTCATCCCCTCTGTTGAATAAATGCAGTGCAGTGCTGTTGATAGAGATCATCGAACCTGCCCCTTAGCTTCGTTATTAAAGCTTTGTTTGATTTTGCGCTTCATTGTGGACAGACCTCGATGCCTCCCCCCCCCCATCACTCCCCCAGGCACTCTGACAGAGACCTGGGCAACCAGGGCTACAGATATTCCACATACTCCACTCTAGTGTGACAGGGTGACTTGGAATCTGTTTATGACTGTAGAGTGAATGGTCAGGTATAGAGTTTATATTGCCCAGCAGAAACAATAAAACCAATTCCAGATACTGAGGAACAAGGACTTCAGCATCATTCCACCCGATTAGTTTGACAAAGTAGAGTACTATTTTAGGGAAACCTTTCATGAGGTATTGATCTCATGAGTACATGAGTTTGTAAGCTTACTCAATTAAAGTACGCTTACTATTGACCTGAGCCTACCTGGGAGATGTAAACACATAGGCAGTCACTTGCAACCGGGTCACACATGAAAGTAAAAATGCTGAGACACAGCGGGACTGTGTTGGCTCTGACTTGGTGGCGGCTCCTCAGTAAATTGATTGAATTGTTTTGTCTAAGTGGAATCCTGCATATCTGAGCCTCTAACATTCTCCAGCTTTTTGACTGCTTTGTGTGGATAATTGTATAATCGTGTATCCGCCTCATCTAATTACTGTTTTTAATGTGACTCACTGTGTGAAATTTATTGTTTGTTTGTAGCAGTTTATAATATGAACATTTGACTGACATAATGGGCTTTAAAAGCATGAAACACGTCTGCAGTGTAACACTCTTGTTAATTTAATTATTTAGTAAATAACACAAAAGGTTCACCATAATTTCAGATTGTAAAAATGATCACACTGAACCAGTGGGGGGTTTTTACAGGCGACATATAGCTGTTCTGCAACTTTAAGTGCCCAGCGGTAAGGTTAATGTTTCCAGAAGCTCTCTTGCAATAAGAGAACATTACTCTTAATTAGTGATGAAACAGGTCATGTAAAAAACCAAATGGTTTGGTTCACCAATCATGGTTGGGTTTGCATGTGTTCAGTCCAGTTTGCTTGCTTCAGAAATCCTCTTTTTTGTTCATCTGTAAATTTTTGAATTAGGCACTTAAAAAATGTGTTGTAAAGGTTATATTGGCCATTTTTATTTGATGTCATACAACACAGAAAATAAGACCAGTTAACTCAAGCTGCTTTAATTTAAATAAAAAATCCAGTGGAGCTCTTCGTAGGTGACTGCAGCTTATAGTCAGTCAGTTAGTTTGTGAAATGACAATGTTAGAGGATCTTCCAACATTGCTTAGGTCTGCTGTTGGGGATTATTATGGATTTAGAGCTCACAAATGTAGTGATGGGAAGAAGGTGGCGGATAAAACCTAATCTGTGTGCAAGCCTTAATTTGCAAGTGTACTGTATACTAATGGAAACACGTTGGACATGATGGCCCATTTACTTCTGACATCACCCTGGTGTGTCCCTTCCAAACTGAAGGAGAGAGTCATGGGATAGAACAGCTCTACCTTTCCACAGCATTTAATCAACCTTTCCAGGCAGATTCAGACGGGGCGAAATCCATGACCAAAGGATATGCAGCGCTATACACCCGTAGAATATTCTGGATTTAAGGGCATGATTTTAAATGGCCTAAGACTATAATGTGGGTGTTATTTTCTATTTGAAAATAGCAGTGGTACTTTTCCTTTTGAAAAAAAACTTGTTTGTTCTCAAGCTTTTGATGATGATTTCATGACATTTTGATGGACATTTTTAATAACATTTTTAGGTGTGACCGCTTTGTAGCTCTGTCAGTCGGTCGGTCAGTCCACAAAAGTGTCCCACCCCGCAGCGGCCACGGTTTTCGCCCCAGGAGGCTGAAATTTGGCATGGACGTTGGTCATGACCGGAAGGTACAGCTGAGTAACTTTTAGGTTGATTGAGGGGGCGTGGCAATGGGCGTGGCCTATCGCAAAAAGGCGCATAACTCCCGAATGGATTCACAGATTTGCACAAGATTTTGTAGAAAGGTTGGTCATGAGCCAAAGAAGAGGTCACGGGTTTGTGTGAGGGTGTGTGCATGGATGCATGCACACATGGATGCATGCGCGTGTGCGGTCACAGCTATTGCGGATTCACGCTTGTTTATAAACTGAAAATGGGATTGCCATTGGCAATGGTACTTTCTGTTCTCTGCTTTACCAAAAATGTACAGAACTGAACCGAAGTGAAACTAAGACCATGAACAAACTGGACTGTGAGTTTTGTGAACTGTTGGACTCCTATTCTTAACCATACCAAAACCAATAGGTTTTGAAACAAGTTTAAAAAAAAACAATTGTTGTCTTTTTTCAGTTAGCTACCTCACCTGTGATTCATTGATTGTTCAAGAGTTATTCCTTTGTCTGGTTATCAGGGTTCTGATAGTGAAATTAAAATCTCTATGGACTGCAGGGAAGGTAAAACAAGGTTCATGGACATAGCATTGATTTTTGCTCAGAAATAAATGGAAAACAGGAAGCTGCTTCTTTGGTTTCTGTTTTTACAGGAATATGATATAACTCTGTGAAGTTTTTCAAGGCTGCAAGTTATTAGCTAATTTAATGCATAATTAGTGACAAACTCTTGTTAATCCACATTTATTTTAGCAATATTCGTGAACATTCTATGACACAATGTCTCACTTGATTTTATTTATTGCTTGTCTTCTAGTCATTTGTTCCAATTGTGAATATCACCACCTGATTGACTGAAGAAATATATGCAGAATTATTGGCACCAGATAACCCAGAGAGGCTGAATAAAATGAATAACATAGGCAATGTGCTATATTGTATGCTCATGAAATGGGGAAATCATATTATTTTATACTAATAGAACTGTTCAGAGAAAGTTTTGTTTTGGTTTTTGTTGAAACTTTGGTTCCTCTTTTTCCTCAAGAAAACCTCCAAGTTGATTTCTATTTATTTTAACAGTCATGCAAAGGAAATGTTGTGTGTGGGCATTGACAGTGGGTGTTACTGTGCAGCAAGGTCAAAGATTTCTATTATTATAGATCTTTTTCAGGGAAGAGGCAAAATGCAAAAGGCGATTAATTTGTTTTCCAAGCAGCTAGAACAGACTGAAACAAACATTTATACTTCCAAGTCAGTTTAGTATTTATCTTTTTTATGTACAAGATTTATAGCTATACTATTCTAATCAAACTGAACTGTACAGACTCTCTATCGCTGCCTCTTTCTGCTCTGTTTGTGGGGCTGATGGGGTAGTTGCATTTTTTTCTGAGTGTTTTAAGGAATTATTGATGCAGTTTTATGTGTTGGGGAACAGTTTGTAGAGGCTGACAGGTGTAACGTACTACGGTGCTTTGTTGTTCCTGTAATAGTCTGTAATAAAGCAAGGAAGATGTTTTCGTATGTGGATCAATTTATAATAGATGTTTCACAATGCTTATATGAATGTCTCAACATTGTGCAAAAAATGAATGTCCTGTTCAAAATCAACATCATAATACCCAGTAGTGTTTACCCTGATTTTGATTATGCAATATGCCAGTAAGGATCACGTGTTGTACCATAATATTTCAGTCAGCTGCCACAGCGTCTGTGGGGATTTCACTTGTTGTCTTATGGGATTGGGCTCACTCTGCTCTGTGAAGGATTATGTCCACTGTGCAGACGATGAAAACGCGTAAGCAATTGTCAGTAACTCAGGCCCTCCTTCTGCAAATACCAATCTCATCAGAGGCATGATTGCCTTCTCTCTCAGTCCTGAGACCTGTGCAATCAAATACACTGGAAATTGCACTGGACGTGTGCCCTGCTGATCATATTTCATTTACAAAACCAGAGGCAAGACTGGGCAATTCATCTCACCCCTTGCTTAGGTCAGTGGCTATTGACATGCTGACGTCCCTGCTTGTGGGTTTCTTAATTAAAATGGAAGATCCTGCTGTTTCTGGGAAAAGCTGCCCACGCCGCATTGGTTTAAGTCTGCCATGTGAAATCTCAGCAAACCGATAAAAAAAGCATCCCTTGCTGTATAGCTGGGAAAACTCAATTACTGAAATCCTGCCGAATCTTCCAGGCACTTTGCAAGGCCTTTTTTTTTGGCTGTTTTTCCGTGTGGCTTTTTCTTAGTTTTCCCCAAGTGGCCTCTGTGAACGTGGCTTGTGCACTCAGTCTGGGGAAGAGGCCTGTGTAAACGGAGATGGCCGTATGCTGTGCGCTGTCAGGCCCCATTAGCGGGGATGCTCACGCTGGCCTTGTTTGTCCCCATGTCCATTTTTGGCTTTTCTCGCTCAGTTGTTGCCCATTTTTTCACATCATCACCTATCATTTAGAATGGGCCGGGTAAAAGCTGCTGTGTTCTTTGGGTGGCTAATGGGAGTTAATGACTGACTATTTTTTGTGATTCTCGGAAGTACGTTTCTATGAATGGCCTCAAATGTGATACTTTTGCTAATGAAAGCCTTTGGTTGACATTTGACAGTAAGATGTGTTGCAGAAAACTTTTTGTATAAAATGAGATCTCTTTTTTGTTTTCCAAAAAAGGAACATATGTTATTCCAAACTGTGGTATCAGACTGTGATGTGTTGTAATACTGTCATCTGTGAGGTTTTCAATTGATTGCTTGTATTATTCTCTCAGGCATGTTGTGTGTACATAGTATAGCGTTGAATGTGGCATAAGTTTTACCATCCCTTAAAGTTTTGCTGTGCTACTCACTATAACTGATATCAGTCAAATTAAACTGATCTGTCAGATCATTAACATTTTGGTTAATGGGCAAGGTCATACCTGTATGGAACAACACCACTCTAGTCACCTTGCAATAAAAAATGTATTGAACATATTCACAGTAGAATAATGGCAGTTATTAGGGTGAGACTTTAATTTGGCTAGAGGAGCACAATTCTGTAATTGACAGGGAGGTAGTGTCTGCTTTCTGGATTCATTACTGTGCTCATGCATGGAGTCAATTGAGTTCAGAAAACCAATCATGGAGATAATTGGCCAGTTATTTTTGGTTTTGTTCTGTTAAAACATTATCGCCCAATGAACGCATTTCAAAAACCCTCTTTTGGGCCACTCGCTTGACAGCCATCAGATGTAATGAAACAGAAAGCACTCTGCAGAATGCACCCAAGCCATCAGGCAGTAAGATGTGTGCTCAGTGGCCTGTTCTTCAGAACGGTCACAGCTTAAAAAAGCATAGCACTTCATTTAAAGCTCATTTATATGGATGTGTCTTCCTCTGTAGCGCTAAGTAAGACTGAAGGATGCTACACACAGCTTGTTTGATATGTCCAAGAATTCCACATTGTAAGTGTGTTATATCCCCAGCCTCTTCACTGCACAGCATGAGGCATTTTGGCCATGGAAACCCATTTTTCACAAACATGTCAGTCCTTTAAAAATCTCTGCACTTGTGGTTTATTTGGTAAGATTTCATTACGTATTCCTCCTGTACTATCATTGTAAATGAAATCCATGTAAATACATCACCATCACTATAGGTCGAGTCAACCTGATGCATCTGTATACCAGAATTGTTAACTTTTGTTAACTAATTGTTAATAGGTATGCTAGACATAATGACAGCTATTTAAAATATTAGTGATATGACCTTCTACTACTGCTACTACTACCACTACTACTACTACTAATAATAATAATGATAACAGGAGTCTGCGGAGTTGGTTTTCTGTTTTCATATGCTGTGACACTACTGCGTTTCTCTGAGGTCATTCTGCCGTGTTTGTCTTCCAAAGAAAGAGGTTAGTGCACAACTGTAGTTACAGTTAGCACTACAGTTTAAGCTTACCTTATATGGCAGGAAAAGAGATTATTCCTCCGAACTGTGTCTGCAGAATGCTGCTGTGCTTGTAGTCGTTTACGCCATTGTTAGTGAATCCTGCTGCCCGTTCCATCCTTTTATTTCTCACAAATTCCTCCTCAGTTTTATTCTGTGGTTTACAGCACAGAGACTGGGAGAAAAAACCTGTTTGCCCTGAAATGGCTTGGCTTGTATGCTAACCAGACCCTGAATAGCAAAGGTGAGCTGATAATGCTGGTCATTACTGGTGTAGATTGGGATATGGTGAGATTTCTTTTGGTACAAGCCACATGCACAGGGCCTGGGGTGGCTGCAGTTTGTGGAGCTGGTCATTTACAGCCATATGTTGCTGTAATGTGCCTCTCCGGTGAACCCTCATTGCGTTGCTGCACAGGGTTATATAAAGGAATATACTGCAAATACTGTTGATGTAAATATGACATACTCATTCCAGTGAGAGGAATTACAATATGTGAAAGTAGAAATATTTTGTATATTTTATTTCATTATATTTTCAATATATTCCACTTCCATAAGAGACTTGATTTGAGCTCCAATTTTAGAAGGCAATTCGAAAAAATGCATTGTTGGCCTACACGTAGCTTATTTTTTCATTCATAAGAAATGTTATGTGTTTTATTGTGTTTGGGAAACCCTGGCTCAAAGTGCTATTGCTGAATCATACACGGAACTGTACTCATGGAGGTAAATATAGTTATTTCTCAGATCCCTACTGGTTGAACAATAAGGATTTCTTCAAATAACTGTATGTGCCTGTCTCGAACATTAATTTAATACTGCTATTTATATTGCAACTGCTACCACTGCAACTATGCTAATACGACAACAATGACTGAAGACAGTCAATGAAAGTACCGTGTTATGAAAACCACAACGACGATATTAACATATCATTAATATTTTCATTGCTTCTTATCATTGTATTGGTTGGCGGAGACTATAGTAAATGGTTAATTGGAACTGGAAGGTTTATTTCTTTTCATGCACAGACATGGTGTGCTGAGCTTCTTTAGGATAATTAGATCGTGGGGGTTGGGAGCGAGTTTTTTCCAGCCGAGAAAATTAATTTGACAATTATACTTTTAAAATAGACTCTCGTCCTGTGATATTGGCAATAAAATAATAATTTAAAAAAGGAGTTTAAAACCTTTATCTATTGTTGCTCTTTGTGATATTATGTGTGTATCTGGCGATGTTTCTCCGCTTGGCAGAGGCATCCACATATCCATACTGATATCCATCCCAGCCAAAAATGGGAGGAGGCGTACTGGCGCCCAGCCAACCTATGGGCTCACTGATCTTATTGATTGATAAAGGGCTTTAACATTTTTATCTTTGCTGGGTTCCTGCCGCTAATCAAGCTCTGATAGTTTTCCAGCGTGCAATAGGCTAATGTAAGAACAATTTTCATTTTTGCCTTGTGCTAGTGGTTTTTCTTTGTTTCCTGTTAAATATGAAAAGATTGAAAGGATGCAAGGCATCACCCTATGGTGCATGGACTGTGCCAGTGCCGACTGTGGCTGGTAGGTCCATAGAGCACAGTTGGCATTTGTGTCGCCCTGGGAATGGGACAGTTCAGTCAGATATTTCTGTGTGCATTGCTATCTAGTGCCTCCTGCTGGTTGATCAGGTATTATTGTGTTTGTAAGAAATCTCAATTTATCCATCTATATTATTCCTTTTGTTAAATAATGTGTTTTTCGCATTGCGTTTACATATATGGGGATTATGGCTGCTGATATAATGACACGATGACAGAAGCTGTTTTCAGGGTCTTCTGTTGAATTTATTTATGGTCTCAGGAAGGTTGAGTGACTAGTGCACAGATTTGGGTGAAACACAGGTGCATCTTATACATCGAATTAGACAGACAGTGGTCATTTATCAAACTGTGCAGTAAGGGAAGCGGTGTGGGTTCATTAAGTTTGCCTCCTGTCACTGTGTGGGAGAATATGAGACATAGGTGCTAACTGCATCCATTTCTCATTGTGTGTGTGTGTGTTTGCATGTTCATGTGTTGGCTAAAATGATTGGCTACAAACAATTGGCTGAAGAAGGCGACTGTAACATAAGACTGTCTTGCTCTTGGGAGAAGTTTAGTGAGGAGATCATACCAATATTTTTTCTAAATTTTTTCTAAATGCCACCATGTATGTGCCAAGTTTTCATTCTGTTTCAGGAGCTGGTAGTCATAAAAAATATAATGGGTACACAGCAGTGAAACTGCTCCTACCGCCATCAGTCATGTCTAATTCAATAGCTTACTGTGACTGGCAGTGTTAGCAGCAGAAGGCCTGGTTGACCTGGTGGAGAAGGGTGGTTGGAAGTTGACTAGGAAGGGAACAAGGAAAAATATAAGGCCAGTAACATTACTGTATTACCATTTATTACACAAGAATACAAATCAATATTTCTGTCAGGATGACCTTTTTGAGTATTCAAAAGATACATTTTTGTAATGTGAATTTAACTAATATAAATTTAGTTTCTATTTCATATTTCCACCTATTCTTTGTATATCTTTGTATTTCTTTGTATTTTGCATTGTTTGCACACTGATGAGGCGGTGTTGGTTAATGTTTGTTGTTCCGGAATAGTCAGTGTTGGCTTAGGTTTCCCTCTGTTTTCTCAGTATATCTGATGGTTTCATGTTTTTTTTTTGAAGTGTTCATGTTAAGCAAAACCCCAGAGTATATAGTACACAGAGCAGTACTGTTTGCTTTTGACAAGTTAGGCAGCTCATTTTTCCACAAAGGAGTCGCATGTTTTGAGACCCAGTTAGGAGACACAGTCCTATCTCTCACGGCAAGTCTCAGATCCTCAAGCACAGGTGCTACTAAAAATAGGAAAAATAGAATTATTGCATAAAATAATGTTTGAAAGAGGTATGGCTCACAAGAACTGGTTCAGAGGCACATACATACTAATAAACACAAGTTTATTTGAGCTTGCACTATAATTGGACTGCTTCAGATTTTGTGACAATGTTAGCCAGGCTTGGTAAATGTAGCTCATTGTAGCCCTTGACAACGCATTAGAACCACCACTTATAATGGATACTTTTTCAGAATGTTATCTTACAGTACATATACAGTAAGATGATTAGGTGTGTCACAACGCTCCTCTGTGTGTTACCATCATTGTGTAATGCATTAAGATGTAGCCATTAGGATATTCTAAGAAAAAATTAAGTGAGATTGAAGTGAAAAGAATCTGTGACGCACAAGATCCACTGACGTCAAATTCTGTAGTCCTCAGTGTTCTGTGCTTCAGCATATCTCGCATAAATCCCAGTTACTGTGACGTGCAGTTAAGCCTCCCAAATTTTCCCTCCCATATAAGACCAAAATGCAGCCTGCACTGTCTAACATGCAGCTTACTGCTTCCCGTTTTACTGTTCATTCAGTTTAATTAGACAAATGTGCTTCAATATGCATCGATGTGACATGTATGAATTGATTTGTATCATGACAAATCATTTATTTACATGCCAAACTTTTTCCTGGTGCCCCTGAGCATTAAATCCAGCAGTATTTTCCTCTCCAGTCATCGAACAATCAACACAACCCGTGCCATGGATTAACAAGACCGCAGACGCAACCTCCCCGTCCCACCACACCAAGAACCTTTGCACTAAAATACAGCTTTTATTTTTATTATGATTCAAGTGGCCATTGGAAGGGTGTGAAAGGTGACACAATGCTCTACTGCTTTGGTGAAGTCCTCAGATTTGTTTTGCTGATCTCTTGCCAGTGCCTGTTGTCGGCCCCGCCCTAACCTGGAGTCAGCTTTCTCCCAGCTCAGTGGGTTAGTTCTCAGTACAGAAAGACATATGGACCTCCTACGAAACTCAAAGCTCTGTGACCCCTGGAAGCAGACAGCATCCTTTGTGTGCCCTTCAGTCAGAGAGGAGCCGGGCAGAGCACATGCTGGAGATCCTTGGCCATGGTAATTGGCTCACTGCTTTTCCTAACATGCTTATGATGCAGTATGCAATTATTTGTTTGGTTATTTATTTATTCATTTATTCGTTTTGTTCATTCATACATTTAACACGCTTTCATGGCAAATCTCTTCATGCAAGAACAGTATAAAATGCAATTTAAATACTCATTATGATTACAATATTCATCAAGAGCAGATACAGCAAATAGTTTGCAGTTGCAGTTGACAACTTTAGCACTACACGTAACCACCTGTAGTGATCCATGACAGAACTACAGTAGATGCTGTTTGTTCTGCTGAGCAGTTTTGATTCAGTGGGCAGTCTTATGGAGCTTTTTTTTCAGTGCAGTCTGATCTGTAGTTTTCTTAGGTTTTTGAGAGGCAGTGGAAGGTAAGTATGTTCAGTACTAATGACAGATTGAGCCAAGTGTCTAAAGTCACAGGTACAGCAAACACTCCTGCCCTCATTCACTTTGTTCTCCAATGTCATAGATTATTCCCAGTACACACATACTGATTTGTAGTAAAGCATGAATTTAAAAAAACTTTGCGACATCAATAAGCCAACAACCACCATCTGCCAGTTTTGAATCTGACATAAGCTTGAAATATGGACCAGCCCTGGCTGCCACCCAAACCCCCATGCGCCCAGGAGTTTAGCCCCCGTGCACCCCGCCCCTCCGTAACTCCTCCAGGATTCAGGAGCGTCGTTGGTCACGTGACCGAGGCGAGCGTGCGCGGTGAGGGGTGGGGTGGCGGTGTGTGACGGGGCGCGTGAGCCGGCCGGGTGGCTGTGCGTTAATTAGCAGCCGCGCGGCGTGTGTCCTAGCTGGGCTGCTGGTGAAGGTCACGCCGGTGTGTGCCTGGCTCTGCACACGCGCGTACGTTTGGCCCGTCCCTCCCCGTATGCCTGCCCCCCCCACCACTCTGTCTGCTCTCCACTCCCCTGCGCTCCCCTCCTCTCATTACCGGTGATGAGGTGCCATCTGGCCTGCGAGCAGCAGTCAAAGCGCTTAATCCTCCCTTTCCACAACACAGGCAAGGGTTCAGCATACAGGTCTGTGGGGCAACACAAAAACAGTGAAGTGAATGGCTGAGTCACACAAAACATATGTCTTACTGTAGGTATGTGGGATATCCCCTCTTTTTAGTCCACAGTTGACATAATTTGGGTGTTTGAGTGGCATCTGTGCAATCATTTCCCTTCCCTGTACTGATGTGCAAAAATACTCCATCTCTCCCCCTTTGCTGCAGGTAAGACTTTTAGGGTGTTTTAATTATTCAGTTTATTGATTAACAAATCGATTACTGTAGGTCACGTCCGATAACAAAGTATGTCTCAATAGACTGGGTATTCAGCAGAAGGAATGAAGTGAGTGATACTCAATTCACCATAGCGTCTTCTTCCTGAGAAAGCTTTTCAAACTTGCAAACACATCAGAGTTCCTACTGAGTGAGTGGATATTTGTAGCCTCAGACTCAGACATACACACTACAATAGAAGATTTATTTCAGTCCTTGTAATGACCTGTTCCTGCAAAACTGAATGAGGAACATTCATCCGAAACTAATTACAGAGGATGAGCTGTCTTCAGCATTGTTACGATGTCAGTATACAGGAAGGAAATCACCCTGGATGGGGAGGCCTCAGGACATGACGTCAGTACCTTTATAAGCGTTGGCATGCACATTGACCTCCTCGTTTAATGTGAAATGCTGTGAAATATTATGCTTTTGTTCATTCGCTTAATTTGTATTTGCATATGTGTTAGTTAATCTAATCTTCTAGTGGCAGACATGCGTTTAGGACGGGGTTCAATTCACCCGAGGTTAATCACATGTGTCTGTTGTTCTGTGAAGCTAATCCTGCCCACGTGGCATTGTACTGTGGCTCTTACATTCGATCTTTAAGCCAGGAGAGACGGCTGAGCACGGGGCAAAAGCATGCACGCTTAGCGTCATTCCGAAACATCACTGTTAGCGTGCAGCGTCACTGTCATCAGTCTTTTTGACTGTGTTGCCTTCAGAGTAAAAATGGCTGAATCTGGAAATTAAAGATTGATTAATGAATGAATGAATGAATGAATTCATTCATTCATTCAGGTCCATCTCTCTCTCTCTTTCTCTCTCTCTAACAGCACAGATAAAGAACACTTTAAAATGGCTGTGAACCAAAGGGCACACATGCTTAATACTGGCTTTTCTCCTCATGTTGGAAAGTGGGACATGCAAATCCCATCATTCTTGGTTAATGTATAGTATTATATATAGATTGCAAACAGTATAGTTTGAAAAGATTGGTATTTTAGGAATATCTTTGTATTTGTAGTCTCATAATACCCCTTATGGAAAATATAGGCCTAGATCTGGGATTCTGCAACTGGGTCCTGGGAAGTGCATGTAGGAATTGTGTTCTGAGCAAGTGCATTCATACATGTAAGTGCTTCCATAATTGCATTTGTCTTTAAGCTGCTTTTAACAGAGCGTAGATTCACGTCATTACCATTTTCGATATATTTTCTTACTCACACCCTGGTTTGATTCCAGCCACCTGTCAGTAAATATTCTCCAATTATTTTCACATTTTCAAAAGCACTGACACAGAAAAAACTTTAATTATCTACAAATTGATCTGATTGATTGTCACACCTTTGAATAAGCAGTGGATATTCATTCTCCTTGGTGTGCGTATAAGTTCTGACCTAATATGGATGTAGACATCAGGCCATTGTAGGATGATCATTTAGATTACAAGTATAGTAAATAAACAGTTGACTGAAATTGGGAAATTGCAATTATAGCTGGAATAAAAAATACACACTGTTTTGAATGGTATTCCCTGGGGTATAGAGGTGTATCATTGAGTCAACATGTGTATTATTTTGAAATTGAAATGCATGGAGCACACACTCTAATCTCCATTAACAGTGTTCTCGTATGCATATTGTGCAGTGAAGAATGTCCTTTCTGCTTCCGAATACAAATCCATTTGAATTTCAGATGAAAGCTGTTCATGTTAAACCAGAAAAATGAATATGCCACATTGTAATAGATTCACTGAATTCATAATGACGCTGATGATTTACATGTCCACACATGCATATAAACGCACACACACACACACACACACACACACACACACAGGAGTCCCTGGAGTTCATCTCTCGCAGTGTTGGAAATAAAAGCTTTCTGCTGTGAATGGGGCAGTGTGCTGAATATGGGAGTTGTTCTTGGTGAGGTGGACTGGCTCCTGTGTCAGACCTGGAATAAGGTGCTGTTGTCACTATAGGCCTGCAATACAAAGCAACCATTTACCTGGAATTCTTCTTCTGTAATTGGCAAGAACACTGAAACTAAGTGACTGCACCAAAGCTGACTCATTCAACTGAATGGCTGCTGAATTGCTGAATCTGGCAACGGAGGAGGGCTGCTGATTTTTCAAGTGGTTTCAGTAGGCACGAGGGCAGAAGGGCTGCCTCATCAGCTCGGAGGAGACGTTTGAGGCCTGGCCACCATTTGGCCACAGCCTGGCCCTGTGCGCAGGGACACCGTGGCCCTGCTCCAATCCTCTTCCCCGTAATCATCTCTAAATGGCTCATTCAACTCAGGGACCCCCCCTGGGCAGGGGAGTTACAGGAGCTCTTATTAAACTCATTAGGTTCACTGGCAGAGTTTGTGGCTCTGATTTACTGGCACATTCAGGTCTGGCTCTCAATGGCTGCCGGTGGTGTGGGAAAGGACCGGAAGGGCCCACAGAGACTGCGGCTACTGACTGTCTGTGCTGTAGCACTGCAAGGCTGTAGGGTTATGAATATGAAACATGCAGTAGGGTTTTAAATATGGAATGTGTTCCAGGGATATGGAAAGAGTTTGTGGTGTAGGGTTATGAATGGGCCACCATGCTGTTGAGTTGGACAACATATTATTTGAAGTACAGTACTTTAAAATACTTCTGGTGATTCCTGACAATTTTTGACAAAACATGTTACAAGCCAAACAATCATGTCAAAGAAAAGTGGTCTGAATTGGGTCTGAACGTTGTTGAAGATGGAAAATCTGCAGAAACTAGGAAATTTACAAGTGTCTAAAGGGATAGTCCTTTAGATACCGGTACTTTACTGGTGTCTAAAGTTAAAGTATTAAAGTAAAGTAAAGGGTTAAAGTATTTAAAAGAATTATATGGCCCAGGTCTGGTTATGAATATGGTCTTGCAGTATCTACAAAAAATTAAAATAGTGACTACCTATAGAATAATGAATGCAGGCCATGGGTCATGCTGTAGGGTTGGACATTTGAACTGCCCAATAAGATTATGAACGCAGGCCATGGGTCATGCTGTAGGGTTTGACTTTTGAACTGTCCTATAGGATTATGAATGCAGGCCATGGGTCATACTGTACAATTGGACTTTTGAACTGTCCTATAGGATTTTGAATAGGTGCTCTAAATTTCTAGTGTAAGTAAAGACCAGCTATCAGGGAGTTTAGCATCAACTGTGATATGGATTTATGGAAAGTGACTATAATGTGGGTTTATACCCGGGTGCTTTATTGTTGGGAGGGAAATGGACACTGGGCAGTGGTGTTGTGAAACGTAAATGTGTCTTACACACACTTTGTGCCATGCTAAATGTGTGACAGTTGCTTCCCCTCCTCTGCCTACCTGAAACATTCAAACAAAGAATAAGGCATTCCAGGAAACCGGCTGGCTCATTGCTGTCAATCTCCATTTCTCAGAGGTTAAGTGAATGACACCTGCAGCTCTCACAGCTGAGAGTCTGAAAACAGATCCATTGACTCTGCTGAAGGAACGGAGGCAGGAAGATATTCGGCCTTGCCTTTGTCATAAATATGAAACCTGATTGAATGTTCCATCACGACCAATGTGCCTGTAAAAGTAATCTAAGCTGTGAGTGATACAAAAATACAGACCACTGTAAATATTAGAAACACAATTACATTAATTGCATGTCATGTATGGAGAAAAGGGAAATGGCCAGACAGTTTTGGACGTGCTCAGAAGAAAGCTGAATTCTGTCCAGACAGGAGCTTGAGTTCCAGCCACTGCCAGTGCAAGAAGTCTACGTTTCAGAAAAGAATTTCACACAAAGTTGAGGTCAACTTTTAGTTCTACCTGGTTCTTGAATCGTAGTTCAGTGATGCAGTATCCGGTTGTGTGGACAAAGTCGGTGTTGCTTCCTTGATCATAATAAGTTACCAAATAAAAATGTGTCTGTTGTGGTGCCTTTTTATGTATGCTTCCCAGTAAAAAACTAAACAAAACATAAAAGCATATCCAGTTAGGGCCAGTATCGTGGATGTGTCCCAAACACTGGTCATTTCTGCCGTTGACTCAGTTTAATTTCATTCCGTTTTTTATTTGTACCATTTCTTTTACAGAGACCCTGTCACAAGGTTCCTTACTTTTGAAGTGGGGAGTGATGAGTGTCATGCACTGGGGGATGGGGGTTACCATGGTGTCATGGTGTGGCCTGGATACGGGGAGCAGTGGGGCTGGGGGTGACTCCGCCCAGCTCGGGTACAGTGCGCGTAGTGGGAGGGGGTGACTGAGGGTGCTGTCAGTATTGGAGCAGCTCAGAATCTGTCCGTACCAATTAAGATCACATCTCATGATGCTCTGTGAACCACATGTTTCCCAGCCGATCCATTTATTTATTAATGCGAGGCTTCGATCCCTGCCGATCGATGGGAGTCAGTGCAAACGGAGTCTGTCCATCTGTCCATCCGGCTGGTGGGCAGGGCCACAGTCAGTCTCCCTCACAGGACACACTCACGAATCAGAGCTGCACACTGGCTCATCCTGCTTCTCTTCAGCCAATCATCGCCTGGCAGACAAGGCAAGCAGTCCAGCATCGCTGGTAGTTTGAAGACGGCTCTCTAGTTCGTTATTTGTGCATGTTTGCTATTTATACTCTAACAGAGGCCTCTCCTATATCACACTTTTGAGCATTGGGATGGCATTGTTTGTGAAAGTTGGCAGAGATTTGCAGAGGCACAGGATGTCCTTTTCAACAGGAAACGGAGGTTCTGCTGCTCGGTAAAGCAGCCAGTGTATTACTTTTTTTGTGGAGCACAGACAGACAGACAGCTGCCCGTCAAATTGAAAGTACAGTTTTGAAGAACATGAGTGAGTAGAATGCTTGTGGGTTATCAAAAAAGCCCTTCTCTTGTGCCCAGTGACCAATAAGAAGGGGTGTAGCCCTTGCTGGATGGGTTGAGATTTATTACCAGTGTCAGCGCGTGCCCATCACTTCCATCCTGTCCAGTGCTGCTGAGTGAGATTCGTGTGCAGTCAGCCTGTCATTTATCATTGGGGATTTATGGATGCCTTGGTCAAAGACTGGCGTCAAGCTGCGTACATGTTTGTGGGATGCTGGGATTGGTGCTCTTCGTCCATGTTGTGTTTTGGGTTTAGAGCCGTGTCTCTGCGGGGTTTCATCTGTTGCTGTGCATTTCCATGTGGTATTGGCGGCGGGTTCTGTGTGTCTGTGATGTGGTGAAAATGTGCATTTTATCTAACATTGACTTTGAATATAATATTTCTCAAGACTTCTTTCTTAAGACTGACAATTAAGTAGATATCCTTTTTTACTCTTCTGCTTTTCACAGGATGGGAACTTACTGAAGATTCAGTTTTGCATAATTTTTAGTCACGTTCTATAAAATGAGCTCAGCGGATGTGCTGGTGTAAAGTATAGTGAAGTGAGATTTAAAAGACACTTAATATGCGCTTGCTAATTCGTTTTTAACAAGTCAAAGATCAGAAGTGTCTTTGCAGGGCCAGGCTGTAATAGAGTCTGCATATACTGAGCTCCTGTCATATGATCTATTGAGCGCACATGAACATCCTGTGAGTCCATGTCTGATCATCCAGGGTTCTCCCATAGATCGCCTATGTTCAGTCCAGCTGGACACTGATGACTAGGAGGCTAAACTGAGGTATTTCTTGAAAGACAGGAGTTGTACCTGTGCAAGTGGATGAGAAGGATATATGAATTCACCATGCAATGAAGGCACTCATTTGCTGTGTCAAACAGCTTCTGGGGGGTGGTGCTATAGAATACCATGCATCCGCTGTTGAAATAGACTGGATTTTCCCCATTTTACACGACAGCTTAAAAACTATAACAGTCCAGTAGAATAATGTAGGACACACATGGACAAACATGAATCGTGAAGACCACGTAAAAGCACTGAACACCCACATCCTGTTTATCACAATGCTGGAGGTGGCTATGGGGCAGACCTGGCTGGTGTACCCCAGCCCCCAGTGCTTCCCTGCTGATTGATTCACGTGGACAAGACACAGTAATACAAGTGTTCCACCTCAGAAATAACTCTATGGCTAAGTGCACACACACGTGCATGCACACACACATACACACGCACACACACACGCATGCATGGTGGAAAACGTCAAATGTATGAGTTATCGTAAAATAGCAGTCTTAATAAATAGTCATAGATTTTAATTTGGCAATGTGTGGAAGAGACACATTTGGCTGGCCTGGTTTGTGAGTCTCACTCTTCCTCTCCCCTCTGATGATGGGTTATTGTCCAGTTCAGCTCAAATGATGCCTTACTAAGGACTGTGTGTGTTCCTATCCCTTATGGCATATTTGGCACTAGTGTAGTCCAAAGGCTGTGGAAAATGCTAAAAACTATGTGCATTGCAATCTAATGTCTTGTTCTACAGTGTTCTGTCATATTTATGGACACACTTGTTATCTGTTTGTTGGGCTGGCTATTTTGTTCTCACATTATTGGTTTTTAGAAAAATATATTCCTTGCCAGCCTAGAAGACACCCCTGGCCACAGTATTTTAATGTGTATTGTATTTTTTTTTCTTCATGACAGCAGAAACTTACTGTATCGTATCTAAGAGTGTAATGTCTGGTTGTGTCATTTTGAGACAGCCTTGCTCAGCAGACACTGTCATGTTACCTCCCTGTGGCCCACATACACAGTGCAATGTAACAGGGTTCCCCTCACCGGATCTGTTCTTTCCTGCTGATACAGGAGCTTCCTGTGATAGGATGAGTGGAAGTGATATTGCGTCCCTCATTACGGCAATCCTTAGTGAATGTGTAAGCCACTGTAAGTCTTTAAATCCACAAATAAGCACGGATGAGTCAGAGATGTGTATTGGCTGCCCTGCAGGCATGTTCTGTTTGTTTTCTCAGCTAACGTGCCACAGCCACAACTGTCAGAATTTGCAAAGCAGGCTTGAGTAATTCGGTGGGTTTTTTGTTCTTACATGGATGTTTTTTTCTCTCAAAAGCTCATGTAGTTGTCAGTGTATTGTGCTAAAAATTGTGGGGAATGGGACAGGTGGTTGGGATTGTAAATGTAGAAATGTTTGATGCGTTTTGGGCTGTGGACCTGCGGGGGGTGGTTAGATCCTTTGCCTGTGGGCTTTTACCTGGGTGCGGTGCGCGCGTGTGAGCAGAACTCTGGGACAGGTCCGTCACGCTGGGCTTCAGAGGGCCACGCGGGCCCCAGGGCGCGGGGACAGGGTGACAGGCGGGATTAATGTGAGCAGAGAGCTTAGGCCCGCAGTCCCCGCCTCCCTACGCAGCTGACGTGACAGCATGAATTATGATCAGTTACGCTGAACTGCGTTCTTATACATCGCCTTCCACATGATTGGTTGGGAAACTGTGGCCCCTTTTGGTCTTCTTTATTTTAAATCAAATGGCAAGCAGTAAATGCTAATAAAGTCAATTGCAAGCAGGCAGTTAGTATCTAATTAATTTATCTTTGGTTATAAGCATTTCACTTCCTATCTGATAGCACTGTATACTGTGGTGCAGATAGGGCCGTTTGCTCAATGATTCATTTTTAGACTGCAGTCTCCTCCGGTTTAAATCTCTTGAGTACTTTGAGCATACAGTCACAGAGAATACACTAAGAAGCATCCATTGTGAAAGCACAGGATTATAAGTAAGTGCGGAAATTGTGTGGGATCTGTTCGTTGGCTTGCCTGCATTGTTCAGTTTGGTCCCTCAGGGCTGCAGATCCTGAGAAATGGCAGCTCAGGTCTCCACCTGCTGCGTTATCAGCTCTTCAGACTCTCTGCCTCTCACTGCATAATGGAGCGTTCGCTTAAACAGGCTTGTATTGCTGACGTGTCACCTTATTGCTACAGCATGCCTGTTACAGCATAGCCACTCGTTTGCCTTTTTTTGCCTGTGCTGTTATTGGAAGTGTTTTCACTCTGAAAAAACAAAACTGAATTGAAGTGTGCAGGGGACTGAATACAGACATCATCTCCAAGCAAATGTTTTGCAATTCTGTAATTCTTTGCAATACATGTAATACATTCTAAATGCATTTGCATGTTTACATCAAAGATAAAGATCTTTTGGAACTTGAGGCAGGGGATTGGAAAATTTTTACTGAACTCGGACAAGTATCGCCTGTCCTGTACTGCTGTATGACACCCCTGGGAGGGAGATGCGGCAATTGTGGGTTTGCACCCTAATTTGCTGCATAGAGAGAGAGCGCACCCGCACCCACACAAATACACACACACACACACACACACAAAAAAAACACTTTCACCCATCCCCCCCACGGGTTTCGGACAAAAACAATAAACTAACACAACAACATAAAACAATAAAGACAAAAGAAAGCAAAATCAAGCAAAAGCTTTACAACTCCCCACTCCTAGCTGGCCAGCTTTTCCGTTTTATTTCTCTATGCGCAAACAAAAACTCCTACGCAAACTCGCTCTCTCTGTGTGTGCTCCTCATCTTGAGCCCCGTACTGAGGGGAGAAATGCACCTTTAAACACCTCTGAGTAGTTAACACAGTGGTAACCACTGTTCCTGGAGATCTACTATCCTGTAGGTTTTCACTCTGACCTTAACAAAGCACACCTCATTCAAGAGCTAGAGATCTTGTTGAGCTGCTAATTAGTAGTAATTTGTGCCAAATTAGGGTTGAAATGAAAACCTACAGGATGGCAGATCTCCAGGAACAGGGTTTGGTTACCACTGAGTTAACACAACCCAGGTGCGTGTGTTCTCTTCTCCAGTAGGTGTGGCCAAGACAAATCCGTTTCTCCGCCAGACCGAATGCCACCTCGGCATGTATATACAGTATATTTGACTTTGATATCTCCACTATGACACTGTCATGAAATATGAATGGCGATGTTTATGTACTTTTAATTTAGGTGTTTGCACTACCATCTGCAGATAGTCAAAATACAATAATTATTTTTAACGCATTTCACTCCTCTTCACAACTCCCTAACCCTAACCCAACACACTTCCTTCCTCTTTACAGACCCCTAACCATAATCCTACACACTTCCTCTTTACAGTTAACCATAACCCCATAAACTTCCTCTTTACAGCTAACCATAACCCCACACACTTCCTCTTTACAGCTAACCATAACCCCACACACTTCCTCTTTACAGCTAACCATAACCCCACACACTTCCTCTTTACAGCTAACCATAACCCCACACACGTCCTCTTTACAGTTAACCATGACCCCACACACTTCCTCTTTAAAGCTAACCATAACCCCACACACTCCTCTCTTTTACAGCTAACCATACCCCACCCGTCCTTTTTACAGTTAACCTGACCCCACACACTTCTCTTTAAGCTAACCATAACCCCACACACGTCCTCTTTACAGCTAACATAACCCCACACCTTCCTCTATACAGCTAACCATAACCCCACACACTTCCTCTTTACAGCTAACCATAACCCCACACACGTCCTCTTTACAGTTAACCATGACCCCACACACTTCCTCTTTAAAGCTAACCATAACCCCACACACTTCCTCTTTACAGTTAACCATAACCCCACACACTTCCTCTTTACAGTTAACCATAACCCCACACACTTCCTCTTTACAGCTAACCATAACCCCACACACTTCCTCTTTACAGCTAACCAAATCCCCACACACTTCCTCTTTACAGCTAACCATAACCCCACACACTTCCTCTTTACAGCTAACCATGACCCCACACACTTCCTCTTTACAGTCCCCCTAACCCCTCAGTTCCCCTCCCTTCTCTACCTCTTTCAAACTTCCTTTATCCCTGCTCCTTGCTTTTGTACCCTCGCCTGTAATTTTCCTCTGCAGGTCAATTTGGCATTGAATTGTGTTCTAGCTAAGACTGCTTTGTCGAAAATAAAACATCATTTCACTTAAGCAAAAGAAAAGGTGGCAATCTGCCTCATGCTGCGCCTAAGTGCCCCATAGAGACGTGAGTAACAAAACAGCCTGCAGCCGATAACCTTTGAATTTTCAGCTGTTGATAGAACACAAAGAGGTCCATCTACAACAAAAGCAAACATTTGAGAGAGGGAAGGAGGCTGTATTCAAAGAGTTAAAATGCCTGCGTATAATCTAATCAGCGTCCTCCAGCACTGAGCCTTGCAGCTGGAACAATTCAGCTGGAAACACGTGTCAGTAGCTGAGAATGTACAACCAATTTAACTTGTTTTCCTCATACACAAATATATTTACATACAGCTGCACATGCGTAGCTTTGAGATTTTTGCTGTTGTACGGCCCGCAGTAATTGGTAATGGTTGTCTCTGCTTTAATTATAATGCTTTGTTATTGAGGTATAATAAAACCCTTTGTTTGGTGAAACTATACCCTCACCAGTGTGTTTTGAATGCTGCATTGGGTAGACCAAGGCTGTTATCCAAGTCTGTGTGGGAGGTGCATAAATATTGTGTTTGGATCCTTTCAGTGCTTGGTCAGTGCGTGCTTGGTGAATAGCCAGTGGTTAATGAGGTGTGCGACTGTGGCTACGTGGTTTTGACCACAGGAACCATTCTGATGGTATAAGGTGGACATCGGCATTAGGTAACTGGGAGGGCTCTCCAGGGGCTCGAGAACTCTGGGAGCTTAGCGAAGAGGAGAGCAGCTTCTCCCCAGGGAGAAGCTGCTCTCCAAGTTGCTGTGGAGAAGGGGATATATTTTTTCTGCTGTGGAACAGCTTTAAGAAGACAGCCGTGAGAGTGTAATCCTGTAGATGCTATATATTTGGAAAATACAGAGCCTGAGCTGTTCTCATGAGCAGTCACCCTGCTTGAGCCTGAGTGGCGAGTGGTCATCCAGTGTCACCTGCACACAGAATAAACAGCATTGTGACTCTACTGCTAGCCATCTGTGCTGCCTGCGATCTGAGTCCCTGAGATTTTAGGGATGCCTTGAACCAGAATGGCTTTGTCAATTATAATCATCAAACAAATTTAGCCTGTTTCAATTTTTAGGGGGTTTGAAGTAATTCTACATATACTTTCATGTCAGTTTAATCTCAGTTTCATTCACATCACAACACTCTAATTTCTGTTTGGTGGGTCAGGTTGATTTTTGCCAGTGTTGAAGAGCATTGTGGTTTGTTGGTGGTTGGTCATATTGCACAGGATCATGCAAATGGCATTCAAATGTGAGCTATTGCCACATGTTGGAGGGGTACACTTAAATAAAAAATTCAGAGCAACTGAAGACAGTTAAATAGTGTATTTCAAAGCTCAGTTCTGCAGTAAATCACACCAGATCAACAAACACTTGGGCATTTGTGATGAATTGATGGCTTAACACTGTAGCTCAGCCAAGAACTAGTTAATCGGTTTATTGTGATGCCACTGCTGGTCCTTGTGATGTTTAATTAGAGATTTCATTGTTGAACTGGATTAATGGAGTCATCCTGGTTTACAGTTACTATTCTTGTAGCTAATCCAAAAGCATCCTGTCACCTGCCAATCGTCCACTCATTCCAGGGGCAACAGAGAAGCGTACATCATTAGATGACTTATACTTCTGCCAAATATTTGGCTTTAAAGGATTATTGTTCATATTCTCATTTTCTGCCACACTGGCACAGTCTGGGCAGAAAAGAGAAATCCGTCCCTCATTCAGAGCCTTACTTTGTCAGAATGGTATTAAATTTTGGGCCCTCTCGGAAGAGTCAGCTACATCTATAGACTCTGCTTGTTTTGCCTTATTGTTTATTTGCACAGTATATTACACAATATTTTCAGCCTTGTCACATCTTTTAACAAATATCCCCTCTGGGCTATTTTCTATTATATGATTTGTGGCTTTATAGCCCATAGAGACAAATATTTGCCAAGAGCGTAATATTCAAAATATCCCTTTCATCGTGATCACAGTTTCTGTCAGGTTGATTAAAATGTCACCCTGTTTTTTGTCTGGCCAATTACTGAGAATAAAAAGGTGGCCAAAGAGAGTTCCTTAAAGTGCTGTTAAGAAAATAACGTGAAGTAACAAGTGATTATTTTTCAGCGCGTGATCTAAGAATTAGATTGTTAATTTTGAATCCTCATACCTTTAATTCAACATCAATCATCTCGTGAGTGGAGCCTGTGGGTTTCTTTATGCAGGATGTTATTCTCTTTTTCTCCTCCGGTCTCCTTGAGATCACATGCACATCCGTTTTTCTGCTGTATATCTGGGGCCTCGTCTGCACCGGTGAAACTGTTTGAATAAAGCTTTTGTAAACATGATGGATTAAAATGATGCCTGGTATGGTGTGAACGTTTCTGATAAGAGACAGTCACGATGACAGAAGGGACGATCAAACCTTTGAGTACACACTTGTACCACTGAATGGTGTTTTTCTGATGAGGCCATTAGTTGTAGAGGAAGGACAGCTGTCTTCCTGTGGACATAAGCAGACCCCTTGTTTCTTCAGCCAGTCAATTTACCACAAATACCAATCAATCAAGGTTAATTAGAAATAGCATTCCAAAGGGAAACTTCACAGATCTGTCCACAATTGCACACAGCATGGCAAGTTATTGGGGATATGATTGACAGGGTAATCTTGCTTTGATAGCATATATTACCTATAACAATATTAGCTGAAGCAATGAATTGTGATTGTCTTAGATTTTGACTTAAGACACTGAGATGCCCTAAAGAAATAACTGAGTGTACGCTTATACACAATATAACAGCAATCTCTCATGGCATATAAAAAATTATTCTTATGCAAGAGATTTTCATTTAGAGGAATAAAATAATACACATATGCAAACTCAGTGATGACAAAGCAGAAAATTGAAACTTGGAAGAGCTTAGCTTCGTCTGGAGGCTTTGCAACTGAACTCACTTGAAAGGCATATAGCAGATACATGCAGTGGACAGATCATAAGGTATGAACAATTGTACCAGAGAAAGGGCGTGAGAACTGTGGAGAACAACCCCTGCACACCAGGGTTTTGTGTCCACAGTAAAGCAAGGGCACATATAAAAGAACAACAAAAGGAGAACAGGGAGCCCATTGCCTGAAATGTAGTACTTGGGCGATGGAAAAGGTATCATAATTCTGCCTCAACAAAGCTGGCATGGTGGCTCCTCTGCAGCAAGTAAAGTATGTCAGCATAGAACAGCTGGTGGTAAAATGGCACACATATGGGGAGGAGGTGTTCTACTAGCATGAAAGGCCAAAGGGATGTTTTTTTTCAGTCGGGGCTTACATATCGACGCAGTCTCTGATTCATGCACACGATGAGACAGTTGGCTCTCACAGACGCCCCAGGACATCATCGAACCCAACCGAGCGTCCTGCTACCAGGGAGTCCATCACAGTCCTAGGGCATCGATCCCCACCCGCCCCAGTGAAGCGGCCCGGGATGCCAGGGACTGCCCCATCGAAACCGCACAGAAAGGGCTGCTCAAACCCTCTTTGTGAATGGGTGCAGTTCAGTAGTGTTAGGGATGCTGGAAGATTTCTGTAAAGATTATGATTATGTTAACATTTGAAAGAAGTGAAATGGGTGGTTATGTTCCCTGCTGAAATAAGTGCCTGCGTATCCTTTTGTCCACTTAGAAGCTATATATGCACATGGGATTCTGGCAGTGTGCAGTAGCTGAATGTACATAACCGTCAATTGCATTAAAGCGGTTAGTGGAAAATACAGGAAATACTTAGTTGCGCTAAGTTCATACTGATCACACTATTGTTAAAAGTTATATTTGTTCTACAGAAATCTTTCTAAAGGGTGACTTTATAAGCATACACGTTTTAATCCATTCATAAGAATAGTGGTGAGAACAAGTGATTCAGCCTGTGTAGGCTTATGATTTATCTAGAGAAAACCCACCACTGCATCCGGCCTGGATTTGAACACCTAAGGGTCTCAGCCTTTACTAAATGACCTGGGAAGCTTAGATGGACTTAATTGCCTGATCTCATTATTATGTATTGTGACGTTCTTAATAGTCATCGTCATTATTGTCATAATTACAATAACGAGGAAGATTTATTGTTGCTTATGGCTGGAATTATTTGTGATTGAAAATGGATGGATTGCGCATGCTGAGTTTGGTCTGGCAGTGTATATCATCTCCCAAAATGTGCTGGTAGCGTCTGTGCTAGCCGTGTCCCAAAACTGTTTTCGCATGGAGAAGAGCACTGTGCATAGTGTAGCAGTTAACACATCAGAGTACATACAGTAATGCTGCTCAGAGCCTCATGTGAGATTTCTCTGTAGCTCGAACACAAGCGGGTTTCATCTGTGACCATACTGCTCCAAAAATGCACCATAAGGCTGTCTGTTAAGATCTTATAGGACCATTTAAATCTGGTGCATGATCGGGTTTGGGTTAAATGGTATTCTGCCTCAATAAAAGCATGGAACAATTAGGTATTACCTAATCTTGCTGACTCCCCTGTGCACAATAATGAATACTTGTGATTAGCATGTGAATGCTTATGATTAGCATTAGAACACAGTTCTTTGTGAGTGCAATTCTGTGTACAGTAGTTGTTTGTAGCACAACAGTAGCTTGAGTCAGTCAATGGCTTTACTTGTAAAAATAGTATAATGGAAATTATTAATTGGCTACTTGCCCCGCAAATATAATTTAATAGAGTGTGACTGGGAGGCCATGTGGTGCAGTTCAGAGGACGGTCAACTTTCAGCTCATATATGAATCCTCCCGTTTGATTCCCCACTGAGACACTTTCTGTACTGTGACCCCATCCCTCTCTCTGTTTTCCCCCTGAATGAAGTGAACTCTTGGACATTAAATGAATAAGTGTGTACATGAGGAGGGCAGACTGTCTGCTGTCCTTTAAAACTAGTGTGAGCATGAAATTAATTATATTTTAAAAATATAGTATTTGAGGAACAGTGGCTCAGATCAGTATGTCCTATAATTGTCTACTCAGTACTGAATTTAAAAATCTTATCAACTAATTTATTCATTAATCATTTTTGTTTTGTTCTTTCTCTCCCTCCCTCTCTTTCTCTTGCAGGAAACAGTAGAATATGCCTTCCTTATCATTTTTACCATTGAAACCTTTTTGAAGATTATAGCATATGGATTAGTAATGCACCAGAACGCGTATGTGAGGAACGGCTGGAACATGCTGGATTTTATAATTGTAGTAGTAGGGTAAGTACCCGTCTTCATTCTGTACTTGTCAGTTGTTTGTGTTTAGTAAATAATGGGATAGAAATCACACCTCGTTTTATTCTGTCTGTGTCCTGCATCAAATCTGCTCCGTTGGGTAAAATTCAATTAGCCGTCAAATGTTAGGGTCAAGAGTCATCGTTGATGAATCTCCCTGGGTGAAAAGGACTGTGGGGTAGTAAGAGCAATGGCTGCCTGTCACTACCTAGGCTGTGAGACAAAGACTCCAAAAGGCCTTGTGTTACCCCGGAGCCATGCATATCCCGGGGGAAAGACCACCAGTCCCACAATTCACTAGTGGTTTCATTGGGAATATTTACATTGGAAAAGATACAAGCTTAGTGTATCTTAGTGTAGCCCCCCAGGCTTATGTTTGGCTGTGCATGTTTGGAAGCGTCTTCCTGCATCTCTTTTCCAGGCTCACTTGTGTGATAAGAAGCTGTGCTTCACATTGTGTGCTTCGTAGGAGAGCACATGCTGGCCTGCACACTCCCAGACTGGTAGTGGAGGATCCAGTAGCGAGCGCTGGTGTACAATTGGGCATTTCAAATTAGGAGAAAAGGGAAAATAGCAAAAAATAAAAATAAATAATAGTTTGAGCAAGCAATTTACATGATAATTTTCACAGTTGTAAATGTGCAATGCTGAGGTTATACCAAACACGTTTTAAATAAATTATGCATGGGTTGGCAATCCCATTAAATGCAAGTGAACACTGTTGTTATAACAGCTTACAGTCAACGACAAGCGATAGACTGTCATGTGCATAACACTCTGCTAAGATCTGATAGAGTCCTGGATGTGATTAAGTATGTGTGATTGCTTCAGGCCAAGGTTATAGACACTTCCTTTAAATGTAGTCCTTTCCCAGTACTACCCTTCCATATCACCATGAGTGGTATAAAAATACTATGTGCATTTATATGAAATTTCAAGTGAGTGCCTAAGGAAAAGTAAACCCATACTAAGCATATTTTTTTATTATTTGTGAAACAAAATGGTGACCTGGATACTATTACTGTTCCCTGCTCATAGAATAACATTTAATGGTCATTTGTCCAAGGATGCCAAACTGTCTCAAGTGTCCCCAAGGTGACAGGTGGTCTGGGTATGCAAAATTTCTTAGATTTTACAAAAAATTTGAATGATAATTTGGATAGCAGTGTTGCCTGAATTTTTAGATATGTGACTCTGAACGTGTTATTCAATGAAAATGCCATACTGTTATGTGGAGCAATTAAACAAGCCCTTAAATAAACACACCCTTTGCTAATTTCAAGTTTCACATGAATGATAATAAAATGTTTTGAAAGTGCTGCATTAAACACACATTATTTCTAATAATTGATGCTAATAAATGTTTCTCATTAGAATATCAAGACAATGCTAAAAATTCAGGTATTAATAAAAAATACTCACTTGAAATTTTTTTTGAGAATTATGTATTTATTTATAGAAATAACATGGAAGCCGTTTGTCTCAGAGAAGCGTATCCGAGGAAAATCAGGGCAGTTAGCTGTCGTCAGCGGCGACGTTTGTCTTCCTTCATTGAACAACTGTCATGTGTGTCTCTGCATATAAGACATGCAGAACAATGCCCCCTGTCTTTGTGGATGACAGGAGAGGCATGTCACACCTCCCCACTGCAGAAACCATGGTTATCTCACACACACACCTGTTCCAGCAAGACATTATGCAAACTGATGAAGGCATGAAACACAGAGTAAATATCCCAAGATTAAATACAGGCTGGCATGTAGCTATATGGCCTAGAAAAAGGATGGGATATATAATGTTTTTTTTTGGTGGAGGGACAAGTTTGTCTGTCTGTGTCTGTCCCTGTCTCTCTCTTTCTGTCTCTGTCTTTCTTCTCTTTCTCTCACTTTTGTTCTTCCTTCGTGTACTCTACACACAGTCCACTGCATAGCTAGGTCACCCCCTATCTGAATGCAGCATGTGCCTCAGTACACGCGCTGTGAAACAAACAAGGCATTTGCAGGACTGTATGTTAGTAAATTGTATACTTTTTCTCAAATTTGCCAAGCCAACAGAAATGGAACAATGGAAAACAATGGGTATGAGATGGAGTTCTGTATTTTCCATCTCTTAGCTTGAAATTGTCTGTGGTCCGGAAAATCAAGCAGACAGATCCGATATGGCAGGTGACACAACGCTGATGTTAATGAAGTGGCTGGGGAGGGTAACGGATGTGTGTGGTTTCTGTGACAGGTTATTTAGCGTATTTTTGGAAGTATTAACCAAAGAGGGAGATGCAGGGAGCCACCAGTCGGGCGGAAAGCCGGGTGGCTTCGACGTCAAAGCCCTTCGAGCCTTCCGAGTGCTGCGTCCTCTCCGCCTGGTGTCAGGAGTGCCCAGTGAGTACCCGCCCCTCTTAACTGGCACCTCGCTCAGAGCAGTGGGTCTACAGGGCAGAGACGCCCAAGTGTTTCTAAACGGGCGTACGAGACTCATTGGGCTGAATGGAAGATGGGTGGGGGAGGGTCCTGTGTTATGGAGGTAAAATCATTCAGAGATTTGAGATTCTTTTCACAAATCCATCATCCGCATTTGCAAAGGGAGGCTGATCCTGATCCACAGTTCTTCTCACAGCTTCCACAGAGTGGATTCATTTATACAGATATATCTATATATAAAAGAATAATGGCAGATGGTTCCAGGAGGACAAAAAGGGGAAAGCCGTGTGGTGCAGTGGCCTTTCAGAAACATGCGGCGGTACTGACCCTGGGGAGGGAGGCTTAGGGGGGGTCGCAATCACAGCACATATTGGCCGGGATTGTGAAATAGCAGGAAGGAGCAGTTTGTCAGCAGATCGGGTAACAAATGTGATGCGGTTAGATTGAGGCCCAGAGGCAGACCTGTCTCTGTGGTGCAGTGCTGGAGGTGTGCGTCCTGCTGTAGGGGTGTAATTAGGATTGATGTTGGAACAGGATACAGGGGAGCCTGTGTGTCCCTCCTCCCCCACCAACCACAGAATGTAAGCTGTATACTGAGGCATGGCCTCTAACAACAGAAATATACTGAATCGCAAAGCTTTCTGCACCGAATAGTCTTCCACAGAATAGTACAGCATGCTGCAAATAAATGTACGCTGAATGTGTGAAATAAATATAAAAATGCATTTTAATCTTTCTTTTTTTGTCTTTCAGGTTTACAAGTAGTTTTGAATTCCATTATTAAAGCCATGGTCCCTCTGCTCCACATAGCCCTGTTAGTTTTATTTGTAATCATCATTTATGCCATTATAGGATTGGAGCTCTTTATTGGAAAAATGCACGCGACATGTTACATTTCTGGCACAAGTAAGTCTGTTGCCCCTTCCTTAATCATTACTAGAATACATAGTGTTAGTACACTAATCTATTTCTGAAGTATTGATTCACTTGAATGAACCGCAGAAAAATTAGAGGTTTCTAAAGTACATTGTGACTGCATCATTTTTCATCATTCATATTAGAAAGAATTTCCTGTGTTAACCTGCAAGTGAATGTAGTTCTATTTATGCACATCTAAGAAAACAAAGTCCAGGGCTGGTGATTAATGTAATGCTTAAGAAAAACAGGTGATTTCTAAAATGGTAATCATGTATATTCATGCGTTGCTGAATGAATATGTATAGGATTTTAACTAACAGTTTCCATAATTCAACCCAAAGATAATGTCTTCCATCAGCTGTTAGACTGTGGTGTTGAAACCTGAGCTGAAGTGATAGAAGGGATAAACTGGTTTCCATAGCAATGAGCACAGCCGTGTCTTCAGAAAGCTCACTATTGTTTACAAACCTCTCTGCACAATCTGAAGGTCACGTGACATTCAACATGTGACACCTACGCTGTCCCCAGCTTAATGCCACGGTAGAATCACAGTGTAATGAGGGACATTGTAGCTGCATCCGTTGCACAAGCATTTGATGGGCCGCCGCAGACATCGTAATCACTCGGCTGCAGCTGTGATGTAATCTCTGCCCTGGTGTTTACATGCCTCAGAGTGATTGGGCAGATAATGCCTTTCTATATGGAAACAGATCAATTACGTCAAAGTATATTTCTAACTGTAGCCTTAATTCCCTGCCAGGGTGACTGGATTTAATAAACAAAACTGTGTCCTGTTGAAAATGCACATGATATTCCATTCCATGCTAGGTCTGGTGTTGGGAACATCTGCTTTTCTTTTCTGTGTTCGATGGATGGAAATAATATGTGGAAGTCTGTTGCCTTGCTGGAGTTCTGAATGGCATGTGGAAAGGCTTTGTTGAGATTTAGTGATCAGGTGGCAGTCTATTGTCCTCTGCTAGATATTTCCCAGTTGAGCGACATTGTATGTTAGGTCACACCCTTATATAATGGGACCTGGAATGTTTAAGCTAACAGGAAGAGCTTGAGGAAGTGATTTTAATACATACATCATGCACATCAACACACCATAAGATAGCAAATAATACAAATAATATAGTGAACAATATTTGCAAGGGGAGTATGATGTTTTTTAATATTGAGTGAGATTATGGCATTATATTCCTCTAAGCGAGGCCCTTATTTCCCTGCAGATTCAATAGCTGAAGATGAACCAGCACCATGTGCAATCTCAGGTCACGGGCGCCATTGCCCCATCAACGGTACTGTATGCAAAGAAGGCTGGCACGGCCCCAACGGCGGCATCACCAACTTTGACAACTTCGCTTTCGCGATGCTGACAGTGTTCCAGTGCATCACCATGGAGGGGTGGACCGACGTGCTGTACTGGGTGAGCCCCCCCCCAACTGTTGCCAGTCCATTATTCGCAACACTTGCTCTCTCCCTCCTGGTTGCCATGACAAACATATGCAAATTAAGCCATCAAAGGGTAATATGACAATGCAGAGACAAAGGAGAAACGTCTACAGTAGAATTGAGTGGGGGGTGGACTGAATCGCAAAATGGAATGGAGAGGCTTGTATGGACCACACTGGAAGAAAAAGCTTGCCCCCAGGTCTGCGGGGGTGTTGGTTCTCTGCACAGATGTTTTGGCACAAACACACAGTGGAGTACACACATCTGTCTCTGGCCAGTATAGAAAACAGAAAGTTCACCCACACTTTAAATTGATTGGGTGCTAATTTTGCTCTGTAAAAACAGTGGTTAGTACGCTCTGTACTCAACCTCATGAATATGATACTTGTTGATGCGTGGAAACGTTTTCTGTTCTATGCCTAGGTAGATGTTTTTATATCTTCACCTAATACATAAATGAATAAGAGCATGACAACACCATGGGCTAATGTGTGGAGTACCAGGCTGGTTCCAGTATTAACGGCAGCTTAGCGCTGTTCACCTCTCGTCCCACGCACCAGTAAACTGGAACGTTATAGGCTCCCAGTGTCCTTCTGTTTCCATTTTGGCTGTAAATTTGTGCTGACTGACTACTGTTCCCAGATGAATGATGCCATGGGCTTTGAGCTGCCCTGGGTGTACTTTGTCAGCCTGGTCATCTTTGGGTCCTTCTTCGTGCTTAATCTGGTTCTGGGAGTGTTGAGTGGGTAAGTGGGCATGGTACTCTCTCCTGTACTGTCTGTCTATTATCTGTCTGTCTGTCGGACTCATTGACTATCTGTCTATCTGTCCATCCATCCTTGACCAAGTGTGTTTCACGGTCCATGATCATAGCATCTGATGTGTTATTCATATCTGTCAATGGTGCGTCAAAGCAGGGTAACGTTTGAAAAGCCTGAGCCCCTAGTATTTAATCTGTGCTGCTGTCCAGCATGTACACTTCTGGTCAATTCAGGAATACACAGGTATTGTTTTGTTGGTTAGTCAACATTTACCATGCCCTTCAGCCATGGCCATGCAGACAACTGATGCCAAGGCTCAAGTGTCAGGAAGCTGGGAAAAGCTGTAGACCCAGATTGTTTGTGTATGTCTGGGGCTGATTGGTTAAGAGGCTGACAGTGCACTGTGGGTGCAAGGTGATGGTTGACTCTTGCATGCTCTCTCTGCTGGTGTTCAGCCCCTGGACTTTGTGTTTGCATGCAGGAAAGCCATTGGAAATCAAGAATGGAAGCTGGTTCATTGGTCAATTAATGTGCCGTCCGCCTTGTTTCTCCATAATGGATACCCAGAACAGTTTTGTAGCATTAGAACACACTATAGTTCTGTTCTTGTATGATAGGTACATATGACATCTTCTTTCTCTTACATGCAAATGGCAAGAGCAGTCTCTGCAGGGAATCCATTTGCGTTTCATGTTATTGGTGAAGACATCTTCTGTTCTCCAAGCCGTATGCCTTTTGCAGATTGCTAATGTGTGGATTGTTTTATGTTAAGGATCATACTAGGGAGCAGCTGATAATGCAGGCTGTTGCTATACATGTGTGGGTTGTTTAATGGTCTGATGGTCTAATGGCCAAGAGTGGTCTAATGGCCAAGAGTACCTTACTTGTCACTTTTGTCCCATTTTTCTTAGTTTATTTTCTAATTTTAAAATTTAGATTCTTCTTCAGAAGGCTGTTAATTTTTTTTTTTTTAATTAAGTCCCAGCAGTAACTGGGTGGCAGGGGTACAGGAGGCACAGGGGTTGACAGTCCTCTTCAGTAGTCCCTTCAGTGACTAGGTCAGGGCAGGCTGTCTGCAGCCACCCCCTCCTACATACCTCTGCACACTGTTCTGGAGAGAAGATGCACTCCTTCAGTGGTAATCTTGTAGTATTATGCTAAGCCTCCATTTTTTGCGACCATTTGTTTTTATTGTTTTGTAGATAAAGCAAACAATCATGTAAGTTACAATAAGGAGGTGAAAAAGAGAGAAAAACAGGTCATGGAGGCATCCAACAGAATTATAATACAGATTTTGTCAGCAACTGCTTAAATAATGAAATAAAATGTATAAGTAAATAATAATACAGAAAATATACATACACATACATAACCAAATATGAACATATTTAAGTCTCCATTTTTAAAGGGTAGCGTCTGGCAATGTTCCACCAGGCTTCTAGGATGGAAATTCATCAGACACTGTACTGCTGTAGAATGTCAAGAGCCAGAAATCATGCCTGAGGGTTCCAAATAATGAAAAACCCAGCTTTGACAGTTTCAGTGCAAGTTATAGATGTTGTGTGTATGTGTTGATTTTATTTTCTTTAGTATTTTCTGGTCAAATTGATTAACTATTTGCAGGAGCTTGTCTTGATTTGTAGAGGATTTTGAGAGTTTTACTGTTTTGAGGCTATTTAAGGACCACTTGTACCGTTTAGGGGCAGATCCAGCTCAGGTGTATTCTAGAGAGATGAATTTCCAGGTGGTAACTGCAGGTGGTGAGAGAAACCTCAGTCTGGTTCTGATGAAAGCGCAAGGATGAGCGGTTGGTATGTGAATGGGAATGAGTGAGTGAGTGAGTTAGTGAATTTGTGAGCGAGTGAGTGAGTGAGAGAGTGAGTGTGTGAGTGAGTGAGTAAGAGAGTAACTGTGTGAGTGAGTGTGTGAGTGAGAGAGTGAGTAACTGTGTGAGTGAGTGAGTGAGTGATTTAAATGACCTTTAGCGAAGACTGCACTGATCCATCTCCTGTCGTGTTCCACTGCCAGAGAGTTCTCCAAGGAGAGGGAGAAGGCCAAAGCCCGTGGAGACTTCCAGAAGCTGAGGGAGAAACAGCAGCTGGAGGAGGACCTGAAGGGCTACCTGGACTGGATCACCCAGGCTGAGGACATCGACCCCGAGAACGAGGAGGACGGTGAAGGCAAGCGCAACCGTAAGTGAACATCCTCCTCAACCCCTCCCCCTGTCAACCCGCAGACAGAGTTTACCCTTGAGCTGTAAGCATAGCTTGATATATTATACGCAGTGAGATCCTAATCAGGTTAAAATAATGGTTATTTTTCACTATGGCAACAAGATCTGTCCTTCACAGTGCACTCAAACAACATGCAGTATTATGTAACTCTCAGGTCCTCTCAGCTTTAAGTAGTCTAACATTTAACATTCATTGTGTTCATGAATAAGATTCACTCACGCTGTACTATCTGTAAAGTCTGTAAAGATGTAACGATTGCCTTGTTCTTCAAGGTTGTGCTCAATGCATTGTAGTCTCAGCACACAGGCACTGCCTCAGATTTTGCCTTGATTTTATTTTGCTTCTGCTGACAAATGCCAAAATACCTTAGAATCAGATTTTGTTTAACTGGATGATTTAGCGTAGCATTTCCATACAGTATATATTCAAAGATAAAAGACACATGGTCTAACAGTAAAGTTTAGGGATAGCCACTAACACGATGACAAATTAAAGCCACTAACTGAGAGGCTCCTGGTGCAATGACAACAGAGGAATAGGCGGGGCCAAACGGCACCCTCACCAATGAATGTGAATGATTAGCTGAAAGAGGCAGATAAAAAAACCCAGCTGATAAAGAAGAAATAGCCCAAATATGCCTGTGCCTATATAGCCTATGTAGTTAAACTAGTAGCTCCTTTAAATGTAGATCCACTACTCCCCAACACTGCCCAGTAATGCATTCCAGACAATAAATTAAGCTTCAAAGATGTAATATACTTTTATTTGTCTAAAATCTATTTTACAAATTTCGATCTCAGCCACCCACCTCCCTTCCATGATTAATCAGAACGTAATTTTTTGTGACCCAATTCACCTCACCTGCAGATGAACTGCTGGTTTCGCTGATTTCCAGTTGAGCCAACCTGAGCATCGCTAATGTGCAATGACAGATTCTTGGAAGATCCATTCAATTACTTTCCCTGGATTTAATTTGTACTGTGAGCAACTTAGAAAAGCCAATTTGATTAGCAGTACATGTTCAGAGATTATGATGGTATTGTTATATTTTGTACGCCCTGATCTACTTTTCAAGAAGAACTATTTCCGTGTCAATTACACAACAAAAGGATGGATCAACCTGACCATGTATTTTTCTTTGTGTTTTGTTAATGTACTTGCTCTTTTTACCTTTCAACAGCAAACTTTGAAAAGGGGTGCTTTACATTTCACAGATTTTATTAATGAGAATGGAAAGAGAATGGTTATGCTTCATCTTTTGGGACATCTTTTTGCATTTTGTCAGTGTTTTTATGATTCACAGGGAAATAATCCTTAATATGAGTATTATATGTGTGTGTGTGTATACGTCTATAAACGAACTCTGAGTGTGGCATATCCCTTCTGCACACTATCTGAAGAAGGAAATGACAGGAGGAATTATTATTACCTATGCAGAGGAAAGGGCCTAATCCAAATCCTCTTTATGTAAGCACCACATGACGCAGGCAGGCAAGACTGCCAGTGGGAGCACTAGGGCTTTAGGAAGCCAGGCACACTCCAGCTCCATCTCTTGGCCTTCTTTTCAGATCTTTTCATTTTTGCTTCACAGTTATAACGTGAACACTTTTTTAATATGTTTAATGACTAGGGCCAACAGTAGGTCTAGCTGCTGTGAGATGACATAATTTGCTGGTGTTTTATTGGAGTAGGCACAGTGCCATTATTAAACAATATACGATGCAAACCTCTAGCTGTGTTTAGCCCATTATACACAGACTCCCTTCAGTGAATGACAGTCAGTACAGACGTTGAGTTAAATGGCCCAATTAACTGTAATTTGCTAGGTCGTAAAACACTCTGCAAGTCAGCAGATGAATGACAAAAATATGTGTACAAGAACAGTTCTGCATGGCAAAATAAGCCTTTTTGATGGGGTGAGGGTGGATGGGGGCCTGAAGAGTGAGGAATTGTTCACGTTCATGGAGCGGGTTTTCCCCTGTGAAGACAGCTGTCGGTCAGTCCCACCTGACCTGGGGAGTACCCTCATGCCAGGGCACTGGCGGGTGCGGTGCTGGGGCTGGTTTGGATTTGTTTGCTTTGGAACAATTGTGTGGGGTTCTGGGCCAGTGGATATTTATCAACCCCTCCTAACCTGGGCAGAAGAATGTGCCGTGCTAATAGTACAGCACTGCAAAATAGCATTTCTTTAATGAAACTGTTTCTCGCAACATGTTTATTGTCTGAAGATATTTTATTTTATGAAATGTTTTCCTGTTTCCTGTGCAATGCCTTTATGTAGCCAAGTTTTTTTTTTTAGAAAATGAACTTTCTTTATTTAATTCTGATTTTGTATGTATATGCCTGTTCGAAAATATGGAGATTTCTTATGAATATTATAGAGTATAAATACTGTAGTAATGAGCAATGCTTACTGCTACAGTATGTAATATTGTCATCAGAAAAGTTGTAGAAGTTTAAATATAAATTTTTGTGTTTAAACCGTAGTTCTGAAGGTGAGCTGTAACCGCTTCCCTCCTACAGTAGAAACCCACATAGATGAGATACATGTTTCTGTGAGTCTGAAACCTTTTCTGAAAGCATGCTTCAGCAATATTGGAAAACACCCCAGCATACTGCAGAGGCAGACTCTTCATTTTCCCAGAAGAGTCCAGGGATTTTTCGGGAAAGTTTCACGACTGTATGAATTGCTTTGGATGATCTGGATCTTTTGCAACCATTTCAAATGTGTTGTGAGCCTCCGTGTCCGCTATGTATGGAGTAGTAAATGTATACTAACATATATACTGTACATAACTGCTTCTACCGGCATTGTAGCATGTTTGTATAGAGCTACCAAATGTAGTTGCTGCTACTTATAGATATCCGTTCTCTTCTCTGTGAGTTCAGTGTTGCTTTGTCCTTGCCTTCCTAACCTGTGTGTGTTGATAGCTGCTCATTCTTGTCCCATGTTTTCTGCTATATTGCTGCTTCCAACTGCTGTCTGAATGCATGGATTTGCATGCATTTTACATGAAGGGGTTACTCTGACTGACTTAATGGAAAAGAAGAAAGGAAAGTTTGGTTGGTTCAGCCAGTCTACTGAAACACAGGGTAAATTTTGCTGTGCCTTCTCTGTGAGTATGTGTGTACATGTACCTGTGCGTGCATGCGCGCTCCAGAGCCTGTGCTTTGCTACTGCGATTCCGTATCAGTGCATGCCCGCTCAAAGCATGTGCACACACCACTATCTGCTTTTTTATTTCATACTTTCCCCTAATGATTTTCAAATTGTTTCTGTGCTTTAAATGCATGGCTCTAGCTTGCAACCCTGTCATAAACAAAAAAACATATATTTGTTTATTACATGGTTGATATAAGTTGATCGATGTGTTCTCACACACAGACAAAAAACAAGGCTATTAGCATCAAGTAAAGGTTAACATATAGCAAGTTGCAGAACACCAATGTCAGAACCAAGTGATAATTCAAACCTCTGATCTCTTACATCATGACAGGGTGCAGTTGCTAATGATGGATTTATTTTATCTTGCCTCTGGAAAACAAAAAGCTTGCATCAATTGCATTGCCAGGGACAATAAGTACATCGATAAATAAATAAATGAAGGAGAAATACTAAGTTAAGAATGCGGTGTTGTTTCTTTCAAAGGTTGTAAAGATGAAGAGCTATGCAGGCTTGAGCCATAAGGTGCCTCATCATGCATGTTGCCTTATGCTGGGATGAGGTCTTGTGCAAAGGGGCTTCCTTTCGGCAAATTATCCTTGTTTCACCTTGATGCTTGGCTCCAGTGAGGGGGGGGGAGGGGGTTTAAGCTCCGCTGCTCTCTTGCATTATACATCAGTGGAGGGCAACCTGTGGTCTACCGGCATGGTGTGGCTCTTCTGGCTCCTAAGCGTAGCCTTCAAAATGATTTAGCACAAATGGCAGCAGAAAATGCCCCTTAACGCAGTTTACACATATTGTTTTGTAATATGGGTTTTGCGGACAGGAAATATGCGAATCGGACGGTGTCTTGGCATTTGAAGCTGTTTGTGGAGCAGTGTGTGCGCACCCATATGGCTCCTATGTGTTGTGTGGATGCTGAGGGTGCACAGGCACTGCTAGAGGCCGACAATGCCTCACAGTTTGCCCCTCACTGTTCAGCCTCCACGGTGGTGAGAGACCTTATGACCTGTCGCAATTGGATGGCAAAGCCTGCAATGTGAATATGACAAAAATGTCTGCACAACACGTTTTTTTTCCCTTCTCATGAACCTCAATTTTATCCCCTTTTTGTTGGCAAAAACATTCTCCTTGTTAACTAAGTACTTTACTAAGTTTTTACTTTACTTTACTAAGTAAGATTTTTATTGCATGTTAATATTCCATTATTCTTTTTTTCTCTTTTTGGTGTGATGCAAGACCCGTTGCACAAAAACAACCAAGATGTGAGCTGGTTCATTTTTGCGCACTGAATATGTGAAGCTGATAGACGTGTGATGCTCTCTGTCGATGCAGCAAGCATGCAGGCCAGCGAGACGGAGTCAGTGAACACGGAGAATGCCAACGGGGAGGACGAGAAAGTACGGTGTTGTGGTCCTTTCTGGTGAGTCTGCCGAAAGTATTTACCTGTTCATGGCACACAAGTCAATTGACACAATATATAAATTCAGCTGACGGAAATTACTAAGAAATATTTGCTTTTTAAGGCTTATACGAACGCAGGATTCTGCAGACGGAATCGCATTCATTGGTTAGGACTTGGACATTGGTTTGACTCTGGAAGTTGCATCATTAAGGAATGAGTTTTCTGCTGGTGTCACTGTCATTATGTGTGCCACTTTTAACTGTGACATTTCTTGGTTTTACAGTCAAAAAATTACAAAGTCAAAGTTCAGGTCAGTCAATCTGTTTTGGATGTGCGTTGTTTATATTTTTTTGTACTACATGCCATTTATAAAGATTCATTTTTGCATGGAAGATTGCAGCTCATGTGTGTACATGTCCTTTACTCTGTCTGTCTACATTGTCTACATTGTCCTGAAGGGTTGTAGTGTCTGCAGGTTTTTTGCTTTAAGTGAGCCACCAATTAAGGCCCTGAGAACAAGATGTGTGGAATTCTTAGGCAGTCCAGGACTCAAATGAGTCACTGTTGCTGAAATGCACCATACACCAGCAAGCACTGCAGCCCTCCAGTGCTGGATTCTGACACCTGTGACTGAAATAACCTACAGGAGAAAGGGCTTTTGAAGGAACTGTGGCAATCAGACTGGCTTTAAGTTTCAGACACAAGGCTTTCTCCTAATGAAATTCTGTAGAGGTCACAATGAGACAAAGTCAGTTCCACCTTCTTCTCTGTCCTCTAACAGTTACTTCACTTTGCATGCATGCAGTTCCTCCAGTAAGCACTAACAGTTGCTTGATGCTGGCTTGCATGCCAGTGTCAGTGGGTGCCTGATTGAAGACATCATTCTTTCTCCCGTCCTGTCTTGAGTCACAGTACACTCCGCATTTCCAGACGTCTTTGCTGTGCTGTATCGCCTGCATCATCTTCATCCCACCTCATGTGCTAGGTTACCACCCTGCTGTAAACTCTTGCTTCCTGTTCACACGAGCTCCCTCCCTTGCAGTCGGCGCTGGCGTCGCTGGAACCGGTTCTGTCGCCGGAAGTGCCGAGCGGCCGTCAAATCTGTCACTTTCTATTGGCTGGTGATCATCCTGGTGTTCCTCAACACGCTGACCATCTCCTCAGAGCACTACGACCAGCCGGAATGGCTCACAGAAGTGCAGGGTCAGGTGGCTTTGTTCAGATTTTATTGGCTTTAGTCATAAAATTATTCTGAGAGCTACTTAATTGGATATAGTCCTTTGCGTAGAAGACAGTGGTAATGATGCCAGATCTCAGTAGCAGACGTATTGTGATATAATGTCTCTTTTTGTCCTGTAGAAGTGGCCAATAAGGTTCTGCTGGCAATGTTCACCTGTGAGATGTTGGTGAAGATGTACAGCCTTGGGCTGCAGGCCTACTTTGTCTCCCTCTTCAACCGCTTCGACTGCTTTGTGGTGTGCGGGGGCATCATCGAGACCATCCTGGTGGAGCTGGAGATCATGTCTCCGCTTGGTATCTCTGTGTTTCGCTGCGTCCGCCTGCTGCGAATCTTTAAAGTCACACGGTAGGTCTCCTCAAGTGCCACAAGCCCTGACAATAAGTCTGGTCTTCCTATCTGACTAACAGAGCTTAAAAATTTTCAGGTAATCAGTGTTTCCTTTATAGGCCATTTCTGAGTACTTCAGAAACACCCTTTCCAGCCTGAAAGGCACATTTATGGTAGACCTGTAGTGCTGCTAGCGGTAATGTTGGATACAGTGGACCACAGCCTCACGGCCTGGCCTCTTCTTCCTGTGCACTGCAGCCATTGGGCGTCACTCAGCAACCTGGTGGCCTCACTGCTCAACTCCATGAAGTCCATCGCCTCTCTGCTGCTTCTGCTCTTCCTCTTCATCATCATCTTCTCGCTGTTGGGTATGCAGCTCTTTGGTGGCAAGTTCAACTTTGATGAGACACAGACCAAGAGGAGTACCTTTGACAACTTCCCTCAAGCGCTGCTCACGGTCTTCCAGGTAAAACAATTTTTAATAAAGAAATATGTAATGGTGGAAAGTAATGTAGACAGAAGATGATCCCTTTTGACAGTAAAGTTAACTGTGCACAAAATCTATTCTGACGTTAAATTCAGTGTGATTATACGGTCTATAAACCATCAACATGCTTAGTTATGAAGAGGAAAGCATCATCTATAAAAGTTAAGAAGATGCTCAGTTAAAATAGTGATTTGTTGAGGTGTGTGATTAGCTGGCTGTATCAAAAGAAAGCTTATAGATGCTGTAGCTCTCGAGTATCAGATTTTACAAGACATTCATATTGTGGAGACTTTCAGACAAGGACCATATTTGACTAGCTCTGAAATATCCTTTGGACTGCAGGAACATGTATGACTAGTCACGCAGACATTGTCATCTTGAATATCTAGCAGTGATGGCTCTGCAGATGCTGTGGATTTCCAAAAGATGTACAGTCTAACTGGACCAGTATAAAGTGAGGGTTACTGTAAGAGTTCAGATGCAGCACACTCTGGCGTGTAGGGTCATGTGTGCTTTGCTGGGCTGTATGTCCTGTTTCAGATTTTAACAGGCGAAGACTGGAATGCTGTCATGTATGACGGGATAATGGCATATGGAGGCCCTTCCTCCTCGGGAATGATTGTCTGTGTGTACTTCATCATCCTCTTCATCTGCGGAAACTGTATCCTGTTCACCCTCTGACTCCTTTGGTCCTTCCACTGGGAAAATGTGCTTAGCCTCCTTCCAAGTTCTTGCTGGGAAGCAGACATCTGTCTAAACCTTTACAGTCACACATGCCAGTTTAATACAGAATCAGGTCACTGCTAGCAGGATGCCATGCAGTCATTTATTGTCCTTAAAGAGCTTTATTAATCAGACATCCTGCTGAATGTCTTCTTGGCTATCGCTGTGGACAACTTGGCAGATGCAGAAAGCCTCAATACAGCACAGCAGGAGGAGGCAGAGGAGAAAGAGAGGAAGAAGAGTGCAAGGTAAACGCAGTCTGATAAGAAGATCCATATACAGTACTGTATAGAGACCAGAGACCACCCTTTCTTATTTACTTTCCAGTGAAACAGTCATGAAGGGCTAGTCAGTTCATGCAGCTCATTGCTAATGCAGTATCAGAAAAACAATGCAGCAAACATATTTAACATGTAAATACCTAAGAACCTTCGCAACTATGTACAATATCAAATACTTCCAGTATTTAGTGTGTCCATCCTTTGCCTGTATTACAGCTTCCAATCTTTTTGGGAGACATAGCACATACAGTACAGACACTTTAGTCCTGCATTCTTAAAGGCACAGCGCAAAGTAACAGTTAATAGCTTAACATGTTTTACATTTACAACGCATTTTTGAATGGTAAAATCATGGAAAAAACTGACTAATTTTCAGTGCTACTAATGTTTTTTTTTATCACAGGAGTGGGAGCACAGACAAGAGGGACGATGAGAAAGGGGAGGGGAGAGAAGGCGGTGACAAGGTAACCTCTCTGTGCCATATCCATTCTGTTCATGTGGGTTATTGTCTTAGGGAAATGGCTGGTTCCATCAGGGGTCAGTGTACCCTCTGCTCGTTTGTCTTCTGATGGGTAGGGCAAATGTACCGTGCACACTCTCACATTAGCTTGATTACTTCTTTTGATTAGCAGGCTCCTTTATGATAATGTTACCAAGCGTGCCAAAAATAGCCTTCCTTCACAATGTTAGTTACATAATGTGGGATGGGCTCATGTTACAATGAGGTTTTAAAATTTGTAAATAAATTCACCGTCCAAAATGGGTGAGTAATAACTGCAGTCTCACAACTGGGGATTGCAAATTAGGAGGAAAGTAAAACAAGGGATAAAAAGTTGAACAAAAAAATGAAAGAACTACATTTTGAGACACGCTTGAAACATTCTGACAATACTTCCAGAATGTAGTGTGCAGTTTTTCAGTGTGTATAATCTTTCACATAGAATGCCCATCATGAATGTGAGTCTAACATGTGCTTTGGGTTTAGGTTATGGGGGAACTCTGTATGGAGGAAGAGGAGAAAGACCCATACCCTGCTAGAGACGTTCCAGGTAGAGAGATGGAGAGAACACATCTGGATCTCTGTTGGTGTTAAGTACGGTGATAAAATGTGGAACAGCGCCCTCTGTGCTGACAATAAATACTGTGTTCTCTCTCTGCAGGGGACGAGGACGAGGATGAGCCGGAGCTTCCGGTTGGCCCGCGGCCCCGCAGGCTGTCTGAACTGACCATCAAGGAGAAGATCGCACCTATCCCAGCGGGCAGCGCCTTCTTCATTTTCAGCAGCACCAACCCGTGAGACCACACAAACACACACATGTACACACACATAGAAACACGTGTACAGACACATAGTGTGTAGGTACACATTCACAAAACAAACACGCTCACACACATGCACATGCATATGCACACACACACACGTGTATATTCACACACAATGTGTAGGTACACATGCACAAAACATGCACACTCACACCCATGCACATGCACACACACATGCTCACTCACACAAACACACAAAGAGTACATAAATACTGTAAAAAAAAAAATTGACCTATATTGGATTTTAATTTCTGAATCTTTTGTATTTCAGATTTCGGGTTGGCTGTCACAGGCTGATCAATCATCATATATTCACCAACCTCATTCTGGTCTTTATCATGCTTAGCAGTGTGTCTCTTGCTGCAGAAGACCCCATCCGTAACTTTTCTGCCCGCAATATCGTAAGGACAACAGCTTTATATTGTGATTTGAAATGATGATTGCATCAAATTAAGAACCGTTGTGGTTATGTGGTAAAAATCCATGACGGTAGAAGGTGTATGACTCAACAGCATGACCATGGAACTTATCGTCAAAGTGCTAGCTATTATCACCTCAAATTGAGATATGTAGTTGACCTGTTAATTTGGTTGCTGTGCATTGCCCTGGTGTTGATTAATGTTCTGTATTCCCTAAAGCTTTGTAGATATCAGAAGGGTCCCTTCTCCCAATATGATGTTAATTTCTCTCTCTCTCTCTCTTTTGTCAGTGCTTTCTCAGAGCATGTGTTAAACTTGTATATTGCTTTTGCAGATACTTGGTTACTTTGACTATGCGTTCACGGCAATCTTTACTGTTGAGATCCTAGTGAAGGTAAATGCTCTGCCCCGCGCCTCTGTGCTGTAATCTGAGTGTTTGTGCAGTAATGCTTTAACCGTTTGGTTACCTTCCAGGTCCTAGGCTATGCAGATTATGTCTTCACTACTATGTTTACATTTGAGATCATGTTGAAGGTAACCCCTTCCTGAGAATGGGAGTCTTGCTGCATTACCCTCGTGTGTCACCTGATACTCAGTGGAACCTGGCTTGTTTTTGTTTTTTATCATAGCACCTCTTTTAAATCAAAACATACTGATGCCTGTTCAGAGACATAGTTTAACATCAGATTACCCACAAGACTGTCGTCCCCACTAACACACTGTACATAGCACTGTTTTGCCAAAATATGTTTGCCAAAGCAAATCAACTAACCAAGGAAACAGAAGCATGCAGTGTTTTAGATGGCTACGGCAAGAAAACAGTTTTTTTTTACACGGGAAACCAAAAACTGTTGTGGTTTCCCGTGTAACACAATTGTTAATGTATAACCACAAGTTGTGTGACTGTGACTGGGGAAATCAGAAACACTTTGATCTGACTGCAGCTGGGTTTTCAGTGTTTTTGTAAAGATTTTGTCTGAAATCCAACTGGAGTTTAATCATTATTTCATACCCCATACCCACTTTATTCTGATAACAGTAAAAGAGGGAGCGAACCATATGTCTGCTCGGTATATAGCATGATTTACCATGGTTTACCTTAAGCGGTAAGTGCATGTAAATTTTGGAACTGGTGGTGGTGCAGCCTCTTTAGTTGTCCTGTCCCAGAAATAATCAGTCACTTCTGTGGGCAGTAAGCTAAAGATAATCTATCCCCCACAGAATTTACATGCACTTCTCAACACAAACCTCTTTTATGATTTACCATGTTTGCCTGCTTGTCTTTTCTTTCCCTGCTGGGTTTGGAGTTTGATCTGTTGTTTCTCTGAGATTTTCTCCCTCTTTTCATCTCATTAAACTTAAAGGAATGTGCATAAAACTATTTTCATGAATGCGACAGCACGAGATTAGCTCACACCATTGCTTGGCATGGGAGGCCAGAAGCCTCTTTGCATTGAACAAGCATGTAGTGCTTACTGCCATATTCATTTACAATGAGATGATGTCAATATTGCGTGTGAGCCCGTGCTAAATGGAAGGGTGTATATCTACAGACCTGTATTCCCTTCTGTGTGTGTCAGAGTGAAAGCTGATGCTGGTGTGTATCTCTGTGGAGGCTGATGTATGCCCACTAGTCCCTATGCTAATCTGTGCTTCCTCCTTCACAGATGACTGCATTTGGGGCTTTCCTGCATAAGGGTGCTTTCTGCAGAAATTACTTCAACCTGCTGGACTTACTGGTGGTGGGAGTGTCTCTGGTGTCTTTTGGTATTCAGTAAGTTCTTCTGACCCACGCTGAAAGCTGTGTGAATGTACTGGTTTTGTGTGACTGCCTGTAATGGTTTTACTGAAAACCTGACCATTCCCCAAAGCACACAACTCATTTTAGCCATAAATTGATGAGTATGATGTTTAATGTCAATCATGGAAGCCTGGGAGTATAGCTAAGCTACCCATTTGGTAAAAGGGTATGCTTGTTTGTGTGTGTACCCGTGTGTGATGTGATTTTTGTCTGTTGCTGCTGCTCTGCTCCATGCACCTTGTTTTCTGTGGCCAGGTCCTCTGCCATCTCAGTGGTGAAGATTCTGAGAGTGCTGCGAGTGCTCCGGCCCCTGAGAGCCATCAACCGAGCCAAGGGCCTCAAGGTGCTCCTCAGAACCCTCCGTCCTCCTCTTCGCTCTCCCTACTCAGTCTTCCTTTCTTTCCTTACCTCAGCTCTCTCTCCTCCTCTCCTGACCCCTCACCCCTTCTCTCTCTGTCTCTCACTCCCTCTCTTTCTCCCGACTTCTTTCACTCTTGAACTATTTCAGTCCCTGATTTTCCTCCCTGATCCCTGTCTCTGGTTTCTCCCCACAGCACGTGGTCCAGTGCGTGTTTGTGGCCATCCGGACCATTGGAAACATCATGATCGTTACCACGCTGCTGCAGTTCATGTTCGCCTGCATAGGAGTGCAGCTCTTTAAGGTCACCGCTCTTTTTCTGTCACGCCATTTGGGTGTAATAGCAAAACATGCATATTGCGATTGTCGTAAAAAAAAAACATTTTGAAGACTCCATATTCAAGGATTTGCTCTTCTAAAATGGCAGAGCTTTTTTGACAGGGGTGTTGATAAGAGATAAAGCCCTAAGTGTATGGTCCAGGAGCAGGAACGGGTGTAGTGATTGTTGCCTCCATCTGTTCTCATTACAGGGGAAGTTCTACCGCTGCACAGACGAGGCCAAGACCAGCCCCGAGGAATGCAAGTGAGTTAGTTATTTAAATATTTTAATGTTTCAGACACATTTCCTTCGTATTATCTTTTAAATTCTCCTTTGTAAATCCTGGCCTTGGGTGCATTGTGGCCACCCGGAACACGTTTAAGCCAGGTGACCTCTTGAATGTGTGGGTGACGCAGTGCTTCGCTCTCTCCTGCAGGGGGACCTACATCCTGTACAAGGACGGTGATGTCACCATGCCCGCCGTGCGTGACCGCGTGTGGCACAACAGCGACTTTAATTTCGACAACGTTCTGGTGGCAATGATGGCCCTCTTCACCGTGTCCACCTTTGAGGGCTGGCCAGCGTAAGACACACGCACATACACACACTCACACACACACACACTCACACACATACACACATGCACACACACACACACACACACACACTCACACATGTACACACATGCACACACACACGCGCACACGCGCACACACGCACGCATGCACGCACGTGACAGGGGACTATGTGACCCTGGAGCATTGCAAGTCACCATAACGATCATAATGCTCTTTGTCTTCGTACCACAAACCGCTTCTTTCAGAACTCAACTGATCCATGGAGTTACATGTATTGACATATAATCTACTCTACCTGATTCAGTGCACACACAGGATGCTTGGTTTGGAAGGCCACAGACTCTGCTTTTTGCTTCTGTGTTATTTGCTATGTGTGGGTTTGATCAGTGTAGAAACACATGGCCCAGTGCCTGCTGTCTCTGGCTGCTGAGCCAGTTAGCTCATGGCCACAGGGTTATTGTGCTGTGCATTAGATTATAGATATTGGATCAGAGCAAGAGTCTGTGTTTTCCTGCCTCACACCTGCATATGCTGTTTCAATCAGTCATCTGATCCTGCAGACAGTTCTGTTTACACATCAGAGCTCTGTCTCTGTTCATATATAAGAGCTCTATGTCCTCTATGTCTTACAGACTGCTATACAAGGCCATCGATTCCAACCGGGAGAACATGGGCCCCATCTACAACTACCGTGTGGAGATCTCCATCTTCTTCATCATCTACATCATCATCATTGCTTTCTTCATGATGAACATCTTTGTGGGTTTTGTCATCGTCACGTTCCAGGAGCAGGGGGAGAAGGAATACAAGAACTGTGAGCTGGACAAGAACCAGGTGAGTGGCTGTGTCCTCAGGCCGAGGCCTGTAGCAGTGTAGGGAGGGGGCTGCGTCCTCAGGCCGAGGCCTGTAGCAGCGTAGGGAGGGGGCTGTGTCCTCAGGCCGAGGCCTGTAGAGGCGCAGAGAGGCGATACTGTTAAATCCTCAGGATGATAAGTAAGCCTTTTTTAATGATCGTCTGGCATGCATTTCACCTGCAGTGATTTATGTTTGATGTATCTGTACTTATGCTGGGGAAAATGATTTCACAGGAATCATCAGAACCTCTGTGAAAAAACTTGTCACAGCCTTGCTCCTCACTTATGGTGTGCAATTTTAATGATTTCTTTTGGTAGGGTACACCTGAGCTGTATTATCAGTTTTAAGATTCATTATTTATAAGACACCACTAGAGGGAGCCCAATTTCAATGAAATTCTAACATTTCTCTGACCTACTTTACTGAACTAAAGCCATGATTTCCTAGTAAGCTGAACACAAACTGCTTGTGTCCCTGCAGAGTGCTTCAGCTAACCTTTGCACAGACCTGCTGTGCATTTGTATTTACACTGTAATCCTGGTTTTTCAAAAAATGTCACCACCAGTGCAACCACTGCAGAGAAGTGGTCAAACTCAGCACATTCTTTTTTTGATATGCACATTTTTATTAAAGGAATGCTCAATTATTTATTTTTAAGGTTGTAATACCAAAGAATTTATTGGAAAACAACTACAGTCTAGGATAAAAGAGTTTCTTTCAACTGTGCACTTTGTCTAACATTGGTTGGTATACATGTGGCTGCATGTTTGCGTGTAGATTTAACATTGTGTTTCTATTACCAGTTCGGCATAATGTGTGTGTATGTGTGTGTTTGTGTGTGCGTACGTGCTCGTGCGTGCGCCAAAGCGTGGGGGTGTTGTGTTTGTGGGTAAGTACTCGTGGGTGTTTGGTAGATCGCTTGTGTAACGCTGCAGTTGTGACGGAGAGTTTCTGTTTCCGCTGCAGCGCCAGTGTGTGGAGTACGCTCTGAAGGCCCGGCCCCTGCGCAGATATATTCCTAAGAACCCCTACCAGTACAAGTTCTGGTATGTGGTGAACTCCACGGCCTTCGAGTACATCATGTTCGTGCTCATCATACTCAACACGCTGTGCCTGGCCATACAGGTAAACACTGGCCCTCAGAGTCTGCCCTGCGTCAAGGAATACTGACGGCCGCGTCCTCCAGCTTAATCTGCTTCCGCTGCGTGTCAGATAACCTCTGTCGCTCAGCGTCTCTGCTCTCTCAGTCTCTTGGTTTACACTGATATGTTTCCATGTAACTTACTCCCCTATCTCCCGATCTGAGAGATTACTAATGAACGTGTCAGCAGACACGCTGCTTATCTTTCTGTCACACCCACTGTCTTTCTGTCGCTCAAAAAGTGGCTCTGTCTCTCCGTGTAGCATTATGGTCAGTCCCCTCTGTTTAACTACGCCATGGACATCCTCAACATGGTCTTTACTGGGGTCTTCACTGTGGAGATGCTGCTCAAATTAATTGCCTTCAAACCAAGGGTAGGTCCCCCTCTTTGTGCGGTCCCCCGTTTGTGTGTGGTGAGCAGGGGTTAGCACACAGCAGTACACACACACAGAACCGACATTACATTACATTTATTTGGCAGACGCTTTTATCCAAAGCGACGTACAAAAGTGCAAGATACTGATCTTCAGCACCTTAGCTGACCATTTTCAAATGTATATGAGACATTTTCAAAGATTTCCACCCATATATTTGTCCAAATACAAACATCAACTATAAAACTAGAGGCTCCTTGACTTAATTTCTGTATTTATTTTGTTCTTTTAATGGAAAAGGCTTCATGATACAGCTAGTCAAGAAGCACACAGTAAGCCACACAAATAACACAATCAAAGCCAAGTCTATTGGTGCGCTTCAAGTTCATGTTTCATTTTTTGTTGCCAATGTATGGGCGATATGGAATTTAACCATGGGGAAGATGGGGCTTATGTGTGGTGTGTTCTGCTGAAGCCCTCTTTCTCAGTGTGGTGACACATCCCACAGTCAGTGCCAGTGCTAACTGTGGCTGGCAGCCCTATGGGTAGTGCCTGAATAGGCCGAGCCCCACCCAGCGAGGGGGTTTCAGTTGGCAGAGTTTCCCCACCTCATTGCTAGTCAGTGGCTCCTTTGTTTGATCAGGCGCCTGCAAAATAAAGTGGGGAAGTAGTGGGGCTGAAAGATGTTTAAAAAAACACAAAAACAGTTTTTATTATCAAAACTCACCAGCCATGTCTCTTTCTACATGCAGACCCAACAAACTAATTATTGAGATTCATCGTAAATGTATGTATGTATGTAAATTAGAAGCATGCTTTATTTGACAGTAACTTTTCGCAACAGATGCATCTGTAAAATACAGAAAGATGAGTAGTAGTTGATTGTGGGTGGCCTGAACCGGAGAGAAGCTCAAGACTGGATCCACTGGGTTTAGTGACTTGTCCATTTTCCTACCTCCATACCCTCCCTTCCCATTTGATCCCTCATCCCACCAGGAAATGCATGCTAAGGAAATAGCATCATATCCTTGCCTGCTCCCACTGTTCATTTACACTCCTACATTGGTAAATTGCTGCCTATAGAAAGAGTACTGAAACAGTACCTCAGGCTTAATATTCATACGTTTATGGTTGTACATGTGTATTTTGCCCCAGTATCAGTTGTCCCTTTTCATAAAAGGTAAGATGGCATGAGTATTCCAAGCTGTATTTGAAGAACGCACATCCACTTGCTGTGTGGGCTAGTTAAGAAAAACTGCTGAATGCAGCACTGTATTGTAAAGCTGAATCAGTATTCTGGGCATTAATCATATTTATGCCATGTCCATGTTATTGCAGGAACAGTAACCTGTTCTGTTTATGTCCATGTAAGATTTGGAATGGAGTCTCGATCCAAACTGCATGTGTATAAGGGGATTTTGTCTTACTTTTCCCAGTGCCTAGGTTTTCCAGTTTTGTCTGTATGACCTGTCCGTTCCACCCCTTCCTCCCCTCCCCCGCTGGTGCCCTCGCTGCTTTGTTCAGGGCTATTTTACGGATCCCTGGAACGTGTTTGACGCCCTGGTGGTTATTGGCAGCGTAGTAGACATCGTTCTCAGTGAGATAGATGTGAGTATGCCCCGCAACACCCCCCCCCATCCCTGCTCTCATCTGTCCCAAACTGGCTTCTCCCTTTCGCTCTCATATCCCCATCTCATCTCCTGGACAAGTCACTGGTCCGGAACTTTCCAGTCTTCCCTCTGTGACTCGCTGGGCAGGGGTTCCAGGGCTTGGAGGCGGGCTGTTCTCTCAGACTGTGTGGCACTGCAGCTCTGCGGGCACTCTCAGTTACTCAGCACTTCAGAAACGGGCCAGGCAAAGCACGCTGTTCAGCACTGTTAGGTTCACTGCCACAGTGAGCTGATAATGACTTGCATTATCTAACCCTTTATTATTGCTCAAAGTGATTTACAGCAGGGAGGGGGCGGAGGAGGCTCACCTTATTTAACACCAAGCAACAACTACACTAGTGTGGAAGATTTTAAGTCTTCTCTCTTGTGGAGAAATACAAAGATGACTTATTTTGAGTATATTTCTTTATGCTAAGTGCCTTATCGTGGTTTCCTGGGCTGCTTGTCATATAGTCCTGGCATTCTGCTGAATATGTAACCTCCCATGTTTAAATAGTTCCCTTGGAGAACTAATATTTTTCCTTTTCTCTTTGTAAGAACTGCAAGTTTCTCTGTCTATCTAGGAGGTATAAAACTTGCTGAATAAATTGTCGATTTTCAGAGAGCTGCACAGAACCACAGACGTTGTACAGTATTTCCCTCCATGATATAATGTATTTAAGATTACTCAACCTTGACTGAAGTCTCCGTGTAGAACTGAACTACTCTTTGACAATTAGTGTGGTTTTTCACCAATTATTAGTTTTATTCGTTATTGCTGGTGTGGTGGTCATTTTCTCCTCTGCTGTCACCATGGTGATGCCGAGTACAGAAGGTAGCTGAGTAGAGCTTTCAGGTCCGTTGACAAGAGCAGTGCTGTAATGCTCATTAATTTTGGGCCCTTGTCATAGACACAGTGCCACCAGACTGCAGAGAGAGCCCTGTTGGCTCTGTGGCTGTGATTACTCGCTTTAACTTTTCCATCTTTTCTCTTTTTCTCTTGCTTCCCTCTACCCCCCTCTCTCTTTCTCTCTCTCTCTCTCCTCTGCGTCTGGCCATGTCTGTTTACAGCACTATTTTGCTGATGCATGGAACACATTTGATGCCTTAATTGTTGTTGGTAGCGTCGTTGACATTGCTATCACCGAAGTCAATGTAAGTAATCACTTTTGCAGCCCCTTGTACCGTTATGTCTCCCTCCTGAACTGAAAAGTCTTGCAATAACACCAGGTGCTGGCTTGCATCAGTGTCTCAGGGCAACCTGACAGCATCAGACAAAACGATACTGTGCATCTATCTGGAAATATGATGCGTTGTTATTTAGTTAGTTCTCATTAACTGAAGGGCAGCATTGTGCTCTGGCGCTACAAGTTTTATCGCAAGGCTTTTGCTCAAAGATATTGTGTTCTGTACTCTGGGAAATGTGTGTTGTGATAGATGTTTTTTTAGTAGCAGCTCTTTTTCTTTTGAGCACACACATGCTCAGGCATAGATTACTTGTGTCCATAGACTGCCATCCATTTTTTCTGAAACATTTGTGACACATTTGTGTATGGTGTATTTTGGTATTGCACAGGTGTCTTTGCCAATTTCAGAAGTTTGTCTATAATAATTGGCAAGTGTATGCGACATCTTATACTCAAAGGACAATGTCACAATGTATTTTCATGTATTATTCTTTACAGTTTAAGAATTTCTTAGGGTCCAGTATACAAAAAAGTCTCTTCATTTCTCTGTAAAAGTCTGATTTCTGTAAAATGTTGCATGGTTTTGAGTAAAATGACTAATATCAAGAACATAACATATTCTGTAATTATAAATTATGTAAAGAATGTGCCTGTAATGTGTGGTACACATATAATAGTTTGGATATTTCTTGGGTAGTATTCTTGAAATGTTATCTTTTTTATTTTAAGCCTTTTCTCTTTGCCCCTGCTTGTATAATTTCCTAATCTGTGTCTACAGTGGCTCACACCTAATCATATTCACAAAGCTACACATAAGCTATTGTCAAAGTATTGCTGATCATATGGTGTGTACTGTAAAGTGAAACATCCTTGTAATTGAAATGCTTTAATTAAGGCTGGAAAACTTATGGATGACTTCTTCAACAGTAAGAGTAAATTCTACTCTTCTGCATGGCCACTTGTTTGATAGATATAACCACAGCTGGTTTGAGTAAGTCTTGCTAATTTGAAGTGATACCTACTTGTGGTTCAGTTTCTGCTGAATGGGTTGATTCGAGCACAGACAGACAGACTAGCACGTTCACTGATAGTCTTAATAAATCGTGAGGTTCATAAGGCAGAATGGGCTACCAGATTTGATGAATGGCCTCAAGTGATTCAATGAAATTACTTTTATACAGAGATGCTTTTATGCTGAGACCTACAGTAAAGACATAAAATACATTTATGATATGCATATCACACTGTGTGCAACAGTGCATTTCGTAAGAATTGATCCATGTGTAGCTAACCTTTGGAGGAGGGTCACACAGACATATGAGGCAGTAAAATAAGGGTTCTATGAGGCAGCGAGGGCCTAGCTCTGATTTCATTAGATACTGATTGAACAGGCTGCGGAAACAAAGCCCCAGATGTTTGAAGCCTTTTTGGAGAGTCAGAGGAACCTGCAGGAGTGTAGTGTCTTTGGATTTGTAGGTTGTTGAATGACTTGTTGCTGAGTTGTGCACATTTCCTCTGCTTTTCTCCCTCAGCAGTGCTTTTCCAAGTGTGCTCTCCACTGCGTCTCTGTCTGCAGTGATCTTCTGTTTGCTTTTCTCAGCTGCACCGTTTGTGCATGTGTGTACCTGCGCTTGCATGCGTGGGTTTGTGTGTGTTCCTCACGTGTGTGTGTGCGTGTGTGTGCGTGTGCATTAGGTTATGTGTACTTTTGTGGACTGTTCTTATGTTTGTCTGTGTTTGTTTGTGTGCATGCATGTATGTTTCATGCATGTCTGTTTGTGTGTGTGATTGTGTGTGCATATCTATTTTGCTGTGTAAAGCTGTGGGGTCTGTTTTAACATGTGCACGCGTGTGTCCCTGCCAATGCAGTTGTGTGCATATGGCATATGTGGGTATTAATGGGTATTTTTGAATTGTTTTTCTATACTGAGATAATGTTTTTTAGGACTATTAGGACAATATTAGTGATGGTCATAAGAATATTCAATAACTCTCAAACGATTCAACAACCACATCTTATCAACCCTGGGAGGTAGCTAATTAGTCTTGTTAGATGTAATGTCTGGAATTTTTAGTTTTGCAAGTGAACATGGGTTTCACTCTATTTCTCTCACACACCCACTGCCCTCTACTCTGTCTTTACTGCTTTGGTTTCTGACCTCCCAGTGTTTGGTTACTGACACTTCTTCCTTGGAGTCTTATACCCATCTGTTTATTTAATTTCAGCCTACAGCAAGAGTTAAAGACAGATGAATTCAGTTAATACAGTTTGTAACACTGTCTTTCTCTGTGCTCAAATGTGCAAAATGTAGTGTTTTCTGATATTTAGGCTCAGAGCCAGCTAAATGAAGTTAATATCCTGTAGCACATCTCTAGAAATTGATATCATGAGCGCAAACTGGCCATAAAGACCATCCTTCAGATATAGCAGCACAGTGATACTGTTGAAAGTGAGCACTGTGCTTCTCATTTAACCCTTTCAGAATGTTGTTGCATCCCCCTTTCCACCCACTTCTTTTTTCTTCACATTTTGTCCGCAAAGCATTGCACAACAACTTGTTTAAATACAGACTGGTGGAACCGTGCATCCCCAGTTTAGACTAGTATTAAATTCAGGGTCAGTCCAGGGTTGTGGAATGTCATGTCTGTACGGCAAACAGCTGGTGGTGCAGTTGTGGTGCGTCATTCATCTCTGAAGCAGCAGGGTAAACAGGATTCACTGAGCAGCAAGATTGATCATGACAGCTGGTATGCTCATTAAGTACCATATTAGGTTCCCCCTGGTATAGCCAGAAGATGATATTGCTTATATTAATAACCAATATCATCTTCTCTGGTTTGTTTTCAACTAGCTGTTTTTTTAAATATCAAGTGTGGGTGTATAGTCACGGAGAATGCAGAACTATGTGACATACTGCTGTGCTTAAGAATAAGCCTCATCATTTGAACAGCATTCTGGGAGTGTTCACTGTCTGCAGTGTCACTGTCAGTGTCTGCTTCTTTATCACCTATAATGCACCTTCCTGAACTCCAATCTTCTTCCCATATATAATTACAGGCTGGACTATTCACATGTATTGTATTTCATTACTCTAATTTTTGATGCTGTAGCTAAGGTGGCAGCAAACAGCAGTTTTATTCTTTATTAAGTTTAACCATTACAATCTGTTTACTGCGTACTGTAGTGTAGTTGATCTGTCTCTGAATTAATTATTCTAGATAATGTCATTAAATTAATATTATATTCTTTCATGTTTGCAGGGATTGATAATTTATGTAGTGTACACATTTTTGAAAACATTGTTTGTTTGCTGGGAGGTCCAGTATTTTGTGGCTATAATGTTGTATGTTGCCTGGGATGTTCGTTTGTTTTTGTTCTGAAAATGTAGTAATGATGTGTGTGTTTGGCTGCCATGTTCAATAGTTAATGTCAGAGAAAGTTGGGATGGTGTTTTACAATGTTGTGTCTGTGTAAATGCTATACTTCTGTAGGTTCCTAATGTTATCCAGTAGTAGTTACTGAATGTTGGAATAACTTGTTGAGTGTGTGAGCAAATGCAATATATGCAGTAATCAATGTTACATCGAGGTTGTTCTAACGTACGGGTGTGTTTTACAGGGATGTTCTTTCATTCACATTTTTTTCATTAGATTTGTGAGTTAGTCATTAATGCAGCATTTTGATTTTAAAGCCAACAGAGACTCCCGTGGTGGAGGTGGAGGTAGAGGCTGGGGTAAGATGCTCCACCCACTGCCTGCCCTTCCTCACCTCCACTTTTGGTTTCTTTGTCCAATTATTTTTTGCTTTGGATAATCTGTCTCCTCACCTACTTCAGTTTTTTTAAGTTTTAGTTTAGTTTTTTAGTTTTGCCTTTATTTCCAGATACTATTTGTGTTGTCATTTCCAAGGAGAATGTCACGTACACTACTGGTTTGCCTGACCAGCAGCGTGGGCAGTTCTTCCTCTTCGAGACCCTGTTTCAAAACTGTTCAAAATGCATGTGCCTTCCTGGAGCTTTAGACTTCCTCATGACAGGGGCGTGGCCCTAGTAGAGCTCTGCATGTTCGTTCCTCTGGACAAAGGAAGCCATACGACTGCAGGCACAGGCAGTCGAGTATGGCGCGGTTTTCCGGCATGATGCCCCCTCACTGCCCTCCCCCCGGCCCCCCGCCTCTGGGTCTGTCAGAATGCAGAAGACGTGGTAGTGCTTTAACACAGGCGTCAGATCAGCTGATGCTATGCACTGCATGAGTGATGCTTTGGGTCTGTAGGTCACAATGTCCATGATCAGAAATGGAACCCTCTTGTCGTTTTTCATGATTCATGGTGATTTCAGCATTGAAAGTCCATAAGTAAGTAATGTAAATGTAAGAAAAAGTGGCGTCAAAATGACTTCCATGCATATGTTGATATGGATCTATTTCTGAACATCAGCACTGAAATGGAAACACCTGCACACATATAAGACTCGATCACAAGACTAATTTCTATTTTGCTTCTTTTTTTATTATGAATTAAAGTTTGATCAGAAGTAAAATGTTCTAGAGTGAAAATAGGCATTTCACTGCAAAGCCAGGCACAGGTTATATCAGGTGTGGATAATAGCAGACTAGTGGAAAATCCCATGAGCAGAAGGTTGTGCAGCATATTCCAGCAGTGCTGTTGGGAGATTAAGTCAGAAGCTGTATGTGATGTTTGTTTAAAATTGTTCAGAACTTCACTTCCCAGCACTGCATGTTTTACACATTGTGCAACTTTCAAAGCTCTGCACCTACATATTGTGGTTTAAAGCACTACCAGATCCCTCTGTATACCAGTCCCTGCCTGTATACTGACATCACCCTACCATCTTCAGAACACGGAGGACAGTGCCAGGATCTCTATCACCTTCTTCCGGCTGTTCCGAGTCATGCGATTGGTCAAGCTGCTGAGCAGAGGAGAGGGCATTCGCACACTACTGTGGACATTCATCAAGTCATTCCAGGTGAGTGGGCATCCTGTCACTGATACAGATTAAAAAGTATGATGCTGAATGTAGTCAGTGGAGCTTGCTGCTTGGGCCCTGGACTTGAGGGGTGTCGGTGTGAACACACTGATGCTTTATGGCCAGTGAGTGTATTGTGTGATGCAATCCATGTGACACAACTGGACACCTCTAGGTTACAGTGGGGGATTGTTCTCAGGTTTCCCTCTGTTGCCATGGTAATAGTGATGACAGTGTATTGATTACTATGTGAACGTGCAGCATGTGCCTGACAATAGTTATTTTTCATTGTTTGCCCTTTTTTTCATGAAATGAAAGCTCAATGAAGACAGTGGTTGAAATGAAACGTAATTGTTGATTGGAATTCATTAGCTTGGCTTGCACATGCCTGATGTGGTCTCTAATGGGCTCTTCCTCCAGGCTCTGCCATATGTTGCCCTGCTGATTGCCATGCTGTTCTTCATCTATGCTGTTATTGGGATGCAGGTAAAACATGCTTTTTATTCTGTAGAACCCCTGAGGAGTATATTTAAAGTCTCACGCAGTGAATAATGTGTTGTACTTCATGCAGTGGGATAGATTCAAATGAAAGATGGGGTTCTGCCTGTTTTTCAGGTGTTTGGTAAAATAGCCATGGTGGACGGCACGCACATCAACCGAAACAACAACTTCCAGACCTTTCCCCAGGCGGTCCTCCTGCTCTTTAGGTCTGTGATTTTACAAATGCCTTTCTGCCATCTCATTTACTGCAGCCACCCTGGAGGCACGATTTTGCTGCTGCCTTCTAAAAGTGGCCTATTCCAGTTAGCTTCAGTACTGATAGAAAAAGATGGGAAAAGTGGCTGTAATAGATTAAACAAGAGAGGTGAAATGAGGGTTTTGTTCATGTTGAGTCCCTATCTTAATGAGGAGATGTCTTTCACAGGCGTATGTTGCTGTGGTCTTTTCTGTATATGTGAAGCCAAGTGTCTGTCCTTACTTGTTTGTGGTTGTGGTTGTATGAGTGGTTTCAGATAAGGTTGAGGTTTGGCCTTCGTATGATTGGTTCTGTTTTTGGTTGAGGTATGGTAAATGGTAAATGGTAAATGGACTGCATTTATATAGCACTTTTATCCAAAGCGCTTTACAATTAATGCCTCTCATTCACCCATTCGCACACACACACACACCAACGGTGAAAGGCTGCCATGCAAGGTACCAATCAGCTCATTGGGAGCAATTAGGGGTTAGGTGTCTTGCTCAGGGACACTTCAACATGCCTGGAGGGGGGGGGGGGATCGAACCAGCAACCCTCCGACTGCCAGACAACCGCTCTTACCTCCTGGACTGTCGACATAGGGGGCAACAATGGTCAATGCGTGGTCTCTGTATGAAGACTTAGTGAGTCGCTCAGCTTTGTGTGGTTGTGGATGAGTCCTGTGGTTGTGTTTTTAGTATATTTCAGTCTGAAAACCAGTTGGGGTTTGTTGTTAGCTCTTCAGGTTGATTGTATGTCACTGTGTTTGAGAACAAGTCTATGTGCAGTCTCTGTTTGAAGGCTTGGTTGTCTCGGTCAGTTGTTTGCGGCTATACTATGTGTGTTAGTGTGTTTGATTGCGTGGTTCTTCCTTCTTTCCCAGGTGTGCCACAGGTGAGGCCTGGCAGGAGATCATGCTGGCATGTCTGCCTGGAAAACTCTGTGACGCAGAGTCAGACTACAACCCTGGAGAGGAGAGGTCTTGTGGAAGTGGTTTTGCGATCATCTACTTCATTACTTTCTACATGTTATGCGCCTTCTTGGTACGCTGAGTCCAACACCTCCTTTTGTAGTTGTGGTGCAGGTCTCTGGCCTCTGTCCAGCTCTCCACTCCCAGATCTTTATTACTTAATTAGAGCTAATGATTAGATAATCAGTTTGGGAGGCTTGTCTTTTATAATCAATACATGTCTCCTTATTGCCCATATTACAGAAGGTGAAGTGGCAAAGTGACAGTGACACAAAAGATGAGGAAATTGTACATCCTCATGTAGATACATCTTTATTGTTCTTTCCCTCAGATCATTAATTTGTTTGTCGCTGTCATCATGGACAATTTTGACTATCTCACTCGTGATTGGTCTATACTTGGCCCCCATCATCTGGATGAGTTTAAGAGGATCTGGTCGGAGTATGATCCAGAGGCAAAGTGAGTATGGGTCTGGACAGCTCCATGTTTACACACTTGCTGTGGATGTCATGTCTCAAGGACTTGTTTCCGTGTGAGATCAGCTGTGTGGGTGTACATGGTAGGTGCTGACATGGTCCTGTGTGTGTGTGTACCCATCACAGGGGCAGGATTAAACACCTGGATGTGGTGACCCTGCTGCGCCGCATCCAGCCCCCTTTGGGCTTTGGAAAGCTGTGTCCCCACAGAGTAGCCTGCAAGGTAATCACACACACACACACACACACACACACACACTCTAACTCACGAATTGCGCGCACGCGCACACACAAATACAAAGATTTCAATGTTTTTTTGGAGCTGATAGGAGAACATAGGAATGTATTGTATTACAACACAGTGAGCCCTGATGGAATTTGACAGGATAGCTGAGGATAGCTCCCACACATAGGGATGTGTGATAAATTGTCTAGAAAGGAAACAGTTACAATGCAAACAGAGGGGAGTATTAATTCAGGGGCAGATGGCCTCTTGCTCTCTCTCTGTCCCAGTAGCCCTCAACAGCTCCCAGCAGACTAACTGCGACAGTTACGAGCCCCTGGCGTCAGCACTGAGCTGACATGGATAGACGCAAACCCCTGTGTCACTATTAAGTCTGCGGTTCATTTTTGTTGTTGGTATATAAACCAAAGGTATAATATGTGTGTGCATGCGTGAGTGCATGCACGTGTGCGTGTGTGCATGCGTGTGTGTGTGTGTGTAGAAATGGAAACCAAAAGTCTCTTGAATGTTTGTTTTCAGTTAATTTCAAATGTTCCACTGACTCATTTTTTCTCTTTTTTATATACTGATAAACTTGGATTTGACTCCACAAAATTCATATTTCAGAGATTAGTTGCCATGAACATGCCTTTAAACAGTGATGGCACGGTCATGTTCAACGCGACCCTGTTTGCATTGGTCCGGACGGCTCTGAAGATCAAAACTGAAGGTGAGATAATACCATGGCGGTTTAGCCCTTGTGTCTGTGAGGTTGTAGTGTGGCATGTCCCACTGAAGCAGAAGACCAGTCCAGTGGTACACCCCGTGATGAATCTGGACCATGCCAGCTCCATATGTGACTTGCAATCTCACAGGAAGCCTGTAATTATAGGGTACCAGGGTTTCAGTTGGGTTTCAGTTGGCATGCCAACTCCTCTGATTAATTGGACACCTACAGTCTGCCTGTTCCAGCATTTAAGAGGTCCTCTAGCCCAATGGCTGCACAGCTGATTTGTTGCTGCCAAATTAACTGAGACTGCTGTGGTTTGCAATTGTGATTGGGCAATGCCACATCACTGATGGTGCTAGATAAAGCATGGACATGGGGGGGGGGGGGATGGTGTGGACTTCTTTTCTTTAATTCTGGGTATCTTATCAGTTATGCGCCTGCTTAGTATGTTGTGCGCGTTACCCCCTTTGCTGCAAAATTATGCTTTAGAAAGAAATCAGATAATAAGTGGAAGCAACTGCTGTTTTAGGATGCCTGATGTTAACTATATTATTTTGCATTCACCACATCCTGGTACTCTTGCATATCAAATCAAGTCTGATAATATCAACCAGCAGGAGCATAGAGTAGTGCAACACTCAGCCGGTGTTTCTTAGAGTTCCAAGAGTAAATCACCAATAGTGGAGAAAAACAATTATGAACTATTTTCACAACACGATTTGACATCTGACATCTAAAGTAATAGTGCTGTTAGCATTGGTTCTGATAAGTGGCAGATGTTTTTGTCAAAGTGAATGAGGCTTTCAACGTTCTATAAATGAGCAGAATTTCTTTGAATATGATTGAATTAAATTCTGCTTTCTATAATTCAAATTCGGAGTGCTGGAGCTTTTTTTTATTTTAAATTCCAATTCAAAATCACGAATTTACCCCGACATTGCCTGTACTTTATTCTTTCACTGCTGGATCTGCTCTGAAAGCAAATAATTCCAATTTGCCACCTCTGTTATTTATTTATGGTTCCATATTTGAAATTTGCTATGCAAAAGGGCATCAGGCTCAAACCAGGACATTGAGCTCTTATTGAGAATGAACACCAGGTGTTAGTAAATCCATGTTGTACATGTGGTCATATTTTGCCCTTCCTCTTGGCATTAATGACAAAATTTCATGCAATCGGAGTTCTCCCCTTTGGTATTTTTCATAATTCCATCTGTAACTTTATTGGTTAAACAGGTAACCTGGATCAGGCCAATGAGGAGCTAAGAGCTGTCATAAAGAAGATCTGGAAGAGGACCAGCATGAAGCTTCTGGACCAAGTAGTGCCCCCTGCTGGTGGTCAGTCACGCCATTTTACTTTCTGTCCCCTTAGATCAGGGGTGTCCAATCTTATCTGAAAAAGGTGTGGGTGCTGGTTTTTGTTTTAGCACTACGGCACCTTATTCTACTAAATGACAGATCATAGTCTTCAATCAAGACCATAATTAGTAGAATCAGGTATTGTAGTGCTGAGCTACAACAGGATTGGACGCACCTGTCCTAGACACTTCCCTCCACTTATTTTCCTATGTAATCTTGCCTCCTTCTCTCACAATGTAGTGTCAGTATCCACACAAACACACACACACACACCTTTAACCGACACATATCCATGCATATAGTCATGTGTATGTGTGTTATGGAGGTCACATATCACACAACAGCACAAGAAGCCTCCAATGTAATATTGTCTATGCTCTGTTTATCTCAACTTAACTGATAGTTGCAGTTTTTTTATAACATTTTTCAGTTTTTCATAACCCTGGGGAAGGGATGCTTTGTGTGAAGATAATGTGATAAGAGATCAGCTCTGGAGTTTATGTTTCCTGTTATCTTACACATCCCGCAGTCCGCACCCTCTCACGTCTGAGCTTTCTGCAGATGCACAGCCGCAGCCTGCTGTGGAGTCTGCCTTATATCTCACAGCTTGCATGGCCTGTAGTCAGCACTGGCAGTGCTGCATGCCCTGTCTGTTCAGCACTAAACCACGTCTCTTTCTGTCCAAGCTTTTCTGCAGCTTCTGTCCCTGTCGCATTCTCCTCAGTCCTTCAGAATATTCTGAAGCAATTCTGTTTTAGGGTGGTGGCATGGAACTGGTGTTGCCTCTCTCCGATATCTGTCCCCTATGTCGTTGTTTAAAGTACCACGGACCCCTGCTTCAGAATTACCTCACTCAGCTAGCTCTGCTCGCCTGCATGTGCTCAAACCTAAAAGCAGCGCTCCTTGGATTACAACCATGTAGATGATCCCACAGAGATTAATGATTCATTTAGAGTGAGGTTGAATGGGAAAAGACATCTGTAGTAGCGTATCTGAGGGTGGGATTCCTGGTTATGGTATGAATATTAGACTAGATTAAATAATTATGTTGCATATATAGGCATGAAGTGTTGGAAACGTAGAAAAATAATCTTCTATTTGCAGTCTCTTATTGAGCAATGCCTGTCTCCTTTAACACCTGTTTCCTCTATGAGACCAACACATGCAGCTCTGTCACCTGTCAAAACTCTAGCTCTCTCCTATCAAGCACTTTTATTATGTGCTCTGTCACCTCTCGAATACTGCCATCAGTCCCTTCTGTTACATCTTAATTTGCTGCACTGTCTCTTTCCATAAAACCTCCAACTTTCTTCACTAACACTTTCATCAGACATCTCCACCTGTTTTCTTCCAACACTTCCTGACTGTGACACTGTAGATGTGTTCCCTCACACCTCCATCTCCTCTATGTCTCCCCTATGGCACATCCATCTCTGCTCATCTCTGTAACCTACATCAGCAGCTCTGTCCCCCTCTAACACTAACACTGTGGTTCTCCGGTTGGTCACGTGATCAGGTTGTGTCGTATGGATCTTTAAACTTGTGTTTATTTATGAATGATAATCCAATGGTGAAATATTATCCAAACTGTTTAGTAATATTTGAAAAGGAGCTGTTTGTGCTCAAGAGATTTGTATGGCATCCACAGAGCTCTTGCTATTTTTGCTCTCTCTTTGCGCTCGAGGCCAATGCCATCTGCCACACAGTGTGTCAACAAGGATTTATTTGATGGCAAACAACAAATAAAATAACAGATGAGCTGTAAAAACATGTCTCTGCTCTTACAGACTAGACATGCATGTGTGAGTACTTTAGAATCTGACTGTATAATGGTCACTTACAATGGTTTCCGTAGACTTCTTTAAGGCTTCTTAAAGCTTTATGGTATGAATAATGAAATGCCAGGGCTAAATATTTCCCATGGGCTCATGGTTAAATTTTTTCCCTTACTTTTTATGCTATTATTGCAAAACAAATTGATTCCATACAGTAAGTGTTACAGCCTATCAAGAAAATAAAATTGGAAAAAAGACAGCTGGTGTTGTCCCTTAGAACCTTAATTACATGAAGTGGTGTGGGGGAGCCTTTGGTTGATGTTGCTGTCTGTTATCAGTGTGACACCTGTGTTGGTGTGAGCGAGTGACGTCCGTGGGTGTTCAAGATGACCAGCCTGCAGGTGTCTGCAGCTTAGAGGGAGCGGGGGGTGGATGCGGGTCGCGTCCCGAAGACCAGGGGTAGGGGCCAGGAGGGCCCGCTCTGTGCCGTGCTGACAGAGCAAGGCTTTGTGTGGTCTGTTTGTTCAGATGATGAGGTGACCGTGGGGAAGTTCTATGCCACCTTCCTGATACAGGACTACTTTAGGAAATTCAAGAAACGCAAAGAGCAGGGCCTGGTGGGGCGACACCCGTCCAAGAACACCACCATCGCACTGCAGGTAAGAGCGCCTCCCCCCAGCTCCACCCACCTACCACAGTGCTAGCGAAGAGAATGCTGTGGGGTACCTGACTGCGGCGGGGAAGGAGGGGTTGTTGGGTTTCACTTGGGTGTAGCGGTTCACATCTCCTTTACACATGGCATTTGGACAGAATGCGCACACTGGTCACAGAGACACGAAAGGTCTCTCTAAACACAGTGAGTTTAGTGTCACATTGCTTGGTGGCTTACCGTGTCCAGCAGGGATGCATTTATATGGGATGCATTTATCTTCCCTTATATGGGAGGTACAAACCTGTCTAAAGACAAAATGGAAGTGTACTACTTTGTGGCATGGTATCATGGTCAGGCATGAGTCAATCTTGGATTTCTCAGTAATTGAATGGTAGATGCCCTAATTTGATAAGTGCTTCTTCTGACACTTATCTACAGTGGAAGGTGCAGCAGGCAGTATTATCAGCCCTCAGCCATAGCTCAGTGCATGTGTCGTACTGAGAGATGAGAATTTGCTGAGTGACTAAAATCCCCAGGTGTAGTTCTGCTCACCTTTTGCGCCTTTTGATCAGAGGATGAGGTGCAAGGTCCTGCGTTTGTTAAAAGAATTGAACAAACATTTTATGAACCAGGGATGAAGGGCAGAAGATAACTAAAATGAAGGTGACTGTTGAGGGCAGAGGATGAAAGAGTGAATAACAAAGTTTTGTTGTAAGCTTGAAAAGGTGAATGAACAGCTTTATTGAGGATGAAGTGAGAGAGAGACGGAGATCCTCAACACAGCCCTCTGTCATTAACGGCCGTGTTGAGGATGAAGGGGATTATTGACGACAGAGGGCTGTGTTGAGGATGAAGGGATTACTAATGACAGAGGGCAGTGTTGAGGATGAAGGGGATTATTGACGACAGAGGGCTGTGTTGAGGATGAAGGGGTTATTAATGACAGAGGGCAGTGTTGAGGATGAAGGGGATTATTGACGACAGAGGGCTGTGTTGAGGATGAAGGGGTTATTAATGACAGAGGGCTGTGTTGAGGATGAAAGGGTTTATTAATAACACAGGGCCACGTTGAGGATGAAGGATGAAGGGGTAGGTGAGAGATGGCAATGGAAGGCTGTAGGAGTGAATAGGGCACAGCTGCAGTGGCAGTGAAGGGGTTAATATGAGAGGGCTGTTGAAGGCTGAGTGACAGGGGATGGCAGGAGCTGTAGTGACGGCGACCCTCCCTGCGCCGCTCCGATCGCTCAGATCGCTGTGGAAACCAGAGTCCCCATGCCAGCTGCAGCAGCGCGTCCGGCTATCATGAGCTCTGCAGCCCGTCCCTGTCCAGCACCGGACCCCCGCTGGACCCCCGCTGGCCCATCTCTTGACCACCGCGTCTCCCTCGTCCACTGCTATAGTGTAGGTGCTTTCTCTCTTGTCCTGCTGTAGTGCCAGATTTAGATAGCGTAACCGTAGTGCTGTTGGTATCGTGCAGCTTCCCGTTTTAGTGATGGCTGATATTCCTTTATGTGGTTGCAGTCTGAGAGAGCAGTCATTTTAGAATAGACCCTAAGATGGCAATAGGAACTTGTGCATACATATAAATCCTGCACAGCTATACTGAAGCATATGCTTAACATGCAGTTGTGTTTTTAAATTAACCATTTTTTGAAGAGCATTTTGAAGAGTTATAATTTTATGTTCATTTTATTTATGTTAAAATTGTTACGCAATATAGAAAAAGTACTAGCCATTGAAAAGATTCATTGTAAATGTTCTTTTTTCGTGGAACTGGGTTATAACAATGAGTATATAGAATACCTCATCTAAAATCCATTGGTACAGATGGGTTAAAATATCCCAGACAAGGGTGTTTTTGCTGGAGAAATTAATAATAGCGCATTCTGTCAGCGCCATGTGTAAATGGGGCTTGTAACTAGGGACAGTAGGATTGATGCTTTGACTAGAACAGGAAGGCTCCTGGGCCACAAAGCCATGCATTAATTGTGATGTCATCCAGCTTTCTACTGAAGAACGTAGCCAGGAGAGGTGCTCTGGAAAAACCCCACATTTGTGAATATCCCACATTTTCTTCCCACAAGTTATGAGATCACGCAACACATATCAGCCATCATCAATGGTTCTAATTCCAGTACCACCCTATAGAAAACAAAAAGGGCAATTTCCTGAAAGGGCAATTTCCAATGTTTGACTGTATGTTCTGTCTCGGTTAAAGTATGTGTTTCCAAAAATGTAGGTTATTGAGTTTGACCTGGACATCCCTTTGACATGATAATATGAGAATCCCTAACAGTGGCCTGTAAATACAGTAGCTTTCCAGTCTCAGTAGTGGAGTACTTTCTAGAAATGTGCTTTTTGCTCAGTGTCTGGATGTTTAGTAACTGATGTATTTAGTATAATATTATGCATTTGAAAGATGATCAGACTTATCATCATATTCTCCATACATACATGTTTGCCCACTAACATTTGACCTTCATGTATAGCCATGGATCTTGCTGTTGTTGAAATTCTGTCATTTCAGATAAATCAAAATTTTGAGTTTTTACAGGTTTCAAAGCCATCTCACTATTTCTCAACCTCATTCCAACTAACTTTGCCTCTCTTAAATTGTTTGAATGGGCAGATGATATCATAATTGAAGATCCTGTAATTAGAAGCAGTAAATAACTTCTGGACAAGTGCAATGTAAGCTTTATCATACCAGTGTTTTAAATTCAAACCATATTCATATTTATGGGGCGAATGTAAGTCTGATCAAGGATTTCATGGTTTTAGGATTCAGAATTCATGCTGGCCTCTGCTGGTCTGTAGCATTCACCAGAGTGGCCTAAAAGGGAATTCCACCTGTCCTGTTCCAACCAACCCTATCACTGCACACCAATGCTATGCCTGTGGGACCAATCCTGCTGTAGTCCAACAACATTCTCAGCAAGAGTGACAAATCCTGTCACTGCACACTGAGAAATGATGTACTTGACTGACCACTTGTGATAGCCCTTCCTAAAAAAGTCAAGAAAGTAAGAACCACTTATATGGTAACTGAAATGAGTTCACTCATCATATAATGGTTATTTCCTTCATGAGAATTCCATTGGAATTTGCTTAACATCTCTAAAAGCAATAGAGCCTGCACACTTCTTTGTAGCTTCCAAATAACCAAAAAATATTTAAAAATATATAGAAAACCCAACACAGGTCAAAACATTGATGTTGTACTGTATTTTAAATGAATGATTGGTTATTTGAGAGCTACTAATATAGTGTGTGGCCTCTAATGCCTTCACCTTCTCTGCATCTTCTTACTTTTTTGTCCTTAGCCTTTGTAATGTAATAAAGGTGGAGAACAGTATGGACAGGTGGATTTCCTATTTTCAGACTTATTTTTACCAGACGTATTTTTAGACTTGGTGTGACCTGTGATAGGATCCTGGTTGCCAATGCAGCATTACATTAAATCAAGATTAGCCTTAAGTTTTTCTTCCTCTAAATGTTGGAATTTGCACAATTGCAGATTGAATTTAGGAGAATGTTTCCAGTAAGCATTTATGGAGATGAAAGGCAATTGTACAGTGACAGCTCACCTGTATTTCGCTGGGTGAGCACTAGTAAATGGCTGGTGGTGCTGTCCCCTCCCTGAAGAACGCTGTCTGTTGGTTCTCAGCTTTTCTCTTGTCGCCATTGCAGGCCGGTCTCCGCACGCTGCATGATATTGGGCCCGAAATTCGACGAGCGATATCATGTGACCTGCAAGACAAGGATCTTGTAGAATTTAACCCTGACGATGACGAGGATATTTATAGGGTAATCACCATTCCTAATTGTTAAGTCTTGGGGCAGCAGGAGTAAGCAGTAAACAGAGATTGAACGGTGAGAGTAATGAACCCAACCAAAGGTCACCCCTGACTACAGAGCGTTGTCTCCAAACGGCATGTTGGCTTTGTTCCACTGCAAATCTGCTGCTTATCCCTAAACCATAAACCCCTGTGCATTTTATAGTCTTGAAACTCTAATTGCTCAAAGTTCAGCTCAAATGAAGAGGCGCTTTCTGGTTCTTATTTTTGTCACATACATAAGCCATTGAACTTGCTTCTTCTCATTTATTTCTGAATAAAAGTTTAGTTCCCTTGTTTCATTATTATTGTATTGTCTGGAGACTTCCAAGGACAGTGTCTCAAAGACTCTGGATATTAGTTTTGAATGCCATAGTAAAGGCTGTAGTTTTTGAAGCCAAAGGACTGTTTAATGTATTGCTCCAGAGTTCCCATATTTTTATGCTTTCTTCATTTTTAATATGAATAAGTCTACAGTGCTGTCTCTAAATAAGGGGACTTTTACGTTTGGGCTTTCTCTAATCAGTGTTTCAGCTAGGCCAGGACAAGGTCACTTTCATCCACAACACTCTGAATGTGGATTCATTTTTAAGTTGCTTTTCATTTTTTGTCACATAATTGTTCATAATTGAACAACCTCCTGCATGTAGTATTATTCACAATAACATTAACTAACATCTGTCATTTGCAACACTTGCCAGTTTAGACTATTCAGAATCCCAAAGATCATTATGAAGCCAGTGTGGTTGATTTGACTGGAGCTTCCTTCACAGAGGAACGGTGGGCTCTTTGGCAATCATGTCAATCACTTCAGCGGAGACAGGAGGGGCTCTGTGTTCCAGACCAATGCCACACAGCGCCCCCTACAGATCTATCCTCCCCCCAACTACGATCCCGCCGTGGACCACATCAGGCACAGCAGGGGTGCAAACTCCCTGCCCCACAACCACCTCAACCATCACCCCAACTCCTATCCCAAGTCACCAAAGTCCACCAATGCCAACCTCAACAATGCCAACGCTTCCAGTTACCCCAACGGGAAGCGGCGTCAGCGGTACGAGGGCTCCCCCACAAACGGGTACCCCTCCCAGGGTTCCTGCTTCAAGGGAGACCATGACAAGCACAGGAAGCCTCAAGGGAGAAGGTAAGCGGCATGCAGCTGTTTCAAGATGACATGATGAATGTGAGTTACGATGACGTGAAATGCAGTGGCCGTAAATGCCCCTCTGTGACCCGCCCCACACTACCAGCCAACAGGCTTCCCTGCAGACTGCTGCACACAGTCCATATTCAACCTATGCTATGCACTTTTGATTTGATTGTTCTTAGTATATGATTAATCTAGAGGCTTTAGCTGATAAAGGAAGATGACATATTATGACTTAACTGCTCTGCAGTTTTAATGCTGCAACTACTGGTTCTACAACCACAGATCTCTACCCATAACTACAGTACCATTCTTTCCCTGGCCAAAATAACAGATCCCTGATTTCTACCACAGTCATCATTGTCCATTCCTTCACTCGCCTGACCACAGGTCCCTACCCCCTGACTCTCTCCATACCTGACCAAAGTCACAGATCTATCATACCCATACACACCAATCACATCCACCCTTTACAAGCCATATATAATACTGCTGTATATGTCTCATATACTGTATGCTATATATGATGCAATGTGCCTGCCTTCTTTCATCCTTTCTTTATTACCTAATCAAAATACTTTTTCTCAACCATTTCTCTGCCTTCTGGAGCAGGACACGCTACTATGAGACCTATATTAGGTATGTCTACTGCAGAACATGACCATGTCTCTTTCATCTTTAGCCAGTGCTTTGGAGTTCTTTGTACTGCATCCCTCCTGGTAAAGTAAATGATTCAGAGGCTCATAGATATTCCTTTTTCTGGTCCTGATGGCACTTGTCTTGCAGTGTCCTGGAGTTCAGTATGGGGCCGAGGGCTCCTGTAAAGGAGTAGAGCTCTGAGGCAGCAAAGCAGATGCCGTGAACCAATGCTACGCACAGACGATGCCTGAAAAATGCATGTGTTTATTGTAGCGTTGTTTAAAAATGAAACTTCACCCAACAATCTGTCATTTCGTATACCATTTCTAAGGTGTGGTTCACAGTGGCCCAACTGATCTACAGTCAGCACAAACAGATTCTACTGATGAGCTTGTTTCTGCAGAAAAATTAAGCCTGCAGCTCACAGAGAGATTAAATCAGTGCTGAGTGTGCCTGCTCCACCGTATTAAATGTTACAAGGATAAGGAAACGTGGTGAAGGACAGATTTTTCTGTGGGTTTCCGTTTCACTCTGTCAGTGCTTGTAGGCAGAAATGCACAGCTATGCTGATGCAAAGCAGCTGTGTCACACTTTGCCTGATGCATGGTACTGCCGTCTAAGCTGATGACTCTGGGCCTTTAGTGTTTCACACACCTAACCTAAGTGTCTAGGAAAAGGGAGTAGGCTGCTCACACTGCCCCCTGGAGGCATGTATCTGCACAGCAGTACATGGCTCATGCCGCGGTCACGCCATCCAGGGCTCGACACTGATCTCCTCTCCTGTGTGAAGGTCGGAACCGGGGGGCAGCCGGCACCCTACCATCTGCAGAGAGGACCTGCGTGGTGCTGACCGCTGTGACGAGGACCGCTGCTCAGGGGAGGACAGCGAGGAGGAGTTCTATGAGGATGACAGCATGCTGTCACCAGACAGGTATTGCCATGGCAACATCCTCAGCATGTACCATGTCTTTGTTCCTCATGTGCTCTACAGTTCCATGCCATTATGCCTTTAGAAAATAATTGAGGCTAAATTAATCAAACCTCACAGCACTAAATCGAGTAGTTTTAGCTTCGCCAAAAACACGTTTTCCAATTTTACAGTCAGCAGCGACTTATTTAATCCTCCACACCTGAGAATAGTTGAACTCTCAATGCTACCAATGTATGGGGTGTGTTTTGTGCAAGTTTCAAAATGTTTGAAACATTCTCTCTAGCACCAAGGATGAGCAGAAGGAGAATGTGGCAGTAGAGTATGAGTCTATGACTAACTTTGCTTACACTGTAAGTTGTTCTCCTGTTGAATGCAGAAGGTCCCATAAGAAGCACCAGGAGGTGTATCCCACCAGGGATCTTGACTATGGAACTTCCAGGGGCTACCATCACCCTCAAGGTTACTATGATGATGATGAACCTCCCATCTACCATGAGTCACGGAGTTCGCCAAAGAGACGGCTGCTTCCTCTCACACCTCAGGGTGAGTGGACTCCATCATGTGTTCTGCTACGGTTGACAGAGCTGCAGAACTTGCATTAAGAGGAACCAATATTGAGCATAGTAAGCACTCACAGCAACAAATGATATTTTGTACAAACCTGGAGCATTGGCCTTCAAAAAAAGCACTGAAATATCCCATAGCTGGAAACATGGAAATACAAGTGCAATTAAAATTATTTTTGCCTATGATAAGAGGAGGAGCAATGCATGTTTATTTAAACATGCACAAATAAAAAGTTTAATTTGTTTTGAATTAATTTTACCATTTTACGGTACATTTAAAAGTTAAAATTTGTCATTATTTAACTGAAAATATTTTTCTTTTCTGGGGAAAACTCGAGCAGCACATCCGAGGCCGTCCTTTAGTTTTGAGTGTCTGCGCAGGCAGAGCAGTCAGGATGAAATTCCACTGTCACCCCATCTGCACCAGCACACTGCGCTACCTCTGCACCTGATGCAGCACCAGGTAGGGCTAAGACACACACACATACCCCGCACACAAAAGCATACACACACAAACACATACACGCACACACACACACACACATTCACACGTGCATTCACACAAACACAGACACAAATACTCACACGCACACATTTATGTGCGCACACACAAACAGAAATACACACACACAAAGGCACACACACACACACACACACACACACTCGTGCACATACACATGCACGTGCACATTCCTATCAAGTCCCCAGAGAGCGCCGTGTTGCCCGCTGCGTCTGTCTCCATTTCCAGGTGATGGCTGTTGCCGGTCTGGACTCGAGCCGGGCCCAGAGGCTGTCACCGACCCGCTCCGTACGGTCCTGGGCCACGCCTCCCACCACGCCCACCAGCAAAGACCAGTCACCCTACTACACCCCCCTGATCCAAGTGGACCGGCCAAGCAGAAGAAGCACGAGCAGCAGCCAGTCGTCTGTGTGCAAAAGCTCCTGGTACACAGACGAGACAGACTACCCCCAGAGGACGTACACACCGGCTCACCTGCAGGTCCCTGCGGACTTCCGCCCCCACTACCATGAGAAAAGGGGCAGCGCCACCAGTCTGGTAGAGGCGGTAAGAGCAATTCCCACTAAACAGCACAAGAACAGGAACAACCACACTAAGTAAAGATCTGAGTGAACATGAGGTTGTCACTTGGTCTTTTGGATTATTCTAGCACTTATTTTAGGAAGATACGGTTATTTGGCTTTTTTTGCGATCTTCATCAATTAGCTACGCATGAAATTTTATTGTAATGCAGCAACAGACTCTCATGTTTTCTGTTGTCTTGCAGGTGTTGATATCCGAAGGACTGGGGAGATACGCGAAGGACCCGCGGTTTGTGGCGGCGACGAAGCACGAGATCGCAGACGCCTGCGAGATGACGATCGACGAAATGGAAAGCGCTGCCAGTAACCTCCTGAACGGCAGCATTTCGCCTGGGGTCAACGGGGAGATGTTTCCCATCCTGGACCCAAGGGACGATCTGCTGGACTACGCTGCTGGCTACAGTGACGAGGAGCCTGAGCCTCACAGAAAGTATGAGGAGGACTTAGCTGATGAAATGATATGCATAACGACTTTATAGCATTCGCTAAAGAAAGACAAAAATGCACCTGTTGGCTAATTAACAAAAGAAGTGCCTTCTTGTAATGGAATATAAAAGGCACTAAGAAGTAGGTGAGAGGACTGGGACAGGGCTATGTGTTTGAGTGACAGCCCTGGTGCACCTCTCACGAAGGATGAGGACCTCTCTTGCCAAACATAGCCCCGCCCCTTCAGCACTGAACCTTTTTACCAAGGAACGCCTGTGGCGAGAAACATGTGGCTTTCCGACAAGAGGAAATAGGAACCAGGTGAAACAGATATGTGCACTCTTACACAGGACAGGGTATTACAGGTGATGATAATCAAATGTACACAGCAACGTAGCGTCATTACCTCAGTCGATTTATTGTGCACTGGCATATCAAGTAAATGAGTTTCTGTTGCAAAAATACAACAAGAGAATACAACGAGAAGCATATCATGCCCCTCTCCCGATTTTGGATATAAAGTTAATTTTTTTTCTACCTTTAAAAACACTGGTAATAATTTATAACAACTCACTTCTAAGAAAAAAAAAAAGATAATCCCAACCTGTTTGTATAGGGATATCATTGACAGTTTTTGTATTATCAAACCAGAATCTGTTTATATGGCTGTCATGAAATGGAGCAAAACCATGGAAATCAACGGAAATAAAACTATTCACAAAAAATGCAGGTCATTTTTTTTGAAATGCTGTTTGTTCAATATTTAATTTCATAATTTCAATTTATATGTAAATCACGTGTAATATACAAATGAACATTTTTTAGTGATGTCCTATATTTTGTAATTAAAATACAGAAAAACAGCAATATGGGTCCTATAGCCAGTTCAATTTTAAAATACAATGTGAATATTCATACCCACAAGATATGCATTTTTTTTGTATAGTTGATCCAAATACCATACTGAGGCATTTAAAAAAAATACATCACAAAAGAGAAGTTTTTAAAAGTAATTCATGGGCTGATTCTTTGCATATCTTGTGCAGGGTAAATGCACAAGCAAGTTACTTCAAATGCTTTTTGCATCAACAGTTCTGCTTAATTGGGTGATTAAAAATACACCATTTAAGGAGTTTTACATATATTGTTGAAATACCTTCATTAATTACTTTAAAACTGAAATCACAACTACAGTTTTAGTTGTACAGTCATGATAATATCAATAACTTAAAACTGGTTAAATTCTCAGACTTGACTATTGACTGTGACTATTTTCGTAGTATAACACACAAAACATAATTATTTGCTTGGCAGACAGTTTTTGCCAGTGTGTTGTTCACTGCTCACAAAATTACATTTTGCATGACCCATTTGTACACCTGCATTTCTAATGGAACAATTGTGCTATAGTACCTTGCCTCAAGGCTGTTACAGCAGTATCCCCAGTGGGATTACAAGCCAGTGACCCTCAGGTCAAGAATCCAGAGCTTTAACCACATCACCAAATGGTGCCCAATTTAAACAAACTCCTATTTTTATATGACAGTTACCCCTTTTGTGTTAAAAATTAAAAATGTTCATAAAAATTATTTAAAGAAACTGGGATGGAGAGTGGCGCAGATATATTTGGATACTTTTGCTTAATCGTGGGTACTTCTCGGCTAAAGGCAAAGCAATATGACCCAGACTCTTGTCAGCCCAGCTGTGACACATGCTACACATTGCCTCCAAAGGAGGAGAGGAAAACATATCACTGTTTCTGAAGCTTACGATATATGTGGCATGTCTCCCTTTACAGGAATCTCAAACTCAAAAAATATCCTACTGTGCTAAAAATCAGTGTTTCCCGTCAAAAACATGTGAAGGTACCATTTATTTCAAAGGAAAGGAAAGAAATTTGATTTGTTGTCCATGTGCATATACTGTGTTTTCAGTTCACTGAAGACTGTAAAGAACATTAGAGTTACATTCCATTGGATGTGCACATTGAAAGGGCTCTATGAATCATTCATGAAAAACAAATGTTCTCTGGCCTCCTTTGCAAACGATAATTGTTTTGAACGACCCTCATACATTCAGGCACACTGAAAGTAGCAATTGTAAGACTACAAATATGCATCCTTTTTAAAGTTGTGTACATTTTTGTTCAACTCAAGACTAAATCACTTTATTTATTTTATCTCAAGTCAGGGATTCCTGCAGGAAATAATGTTCAAATACAATCACATAGACATCTACCACTGCACACGTAATTGTATAGTGCTATTGTTTCTCCTATTTTTGTGTAATAAGGTGGATTATTTGTACTTTTCATATGACTGTCTGTATGGTATAGTGAAATTTATATTTGTAATTTACAATGCCACTTTACAATGCTGGGATATGTTTAAAACACTGAAATACAAGGACAACTGGCCTTTATTCCTGTATTACAACCATTGTTGTGGGTTAAAAAATAAAAATATAATTGCAAACTATATAAGAGTTTACAAAGAAACACCCAATCAGTCATTTTTCATCACAGATATATTATTTGTTATTACTGTTATTAAATATGAATTGAGATATATGGACAGAAATGTAAAATATGTATAAAATATGAAGCTAAAAACCTGTGGTAATTCTACTTGAAAATCCTTTGTATATCCTGTAAGGTTTTTATTCAGTAAACACCATTTCTTTTCATACCAAATCACTTAGTACCCACTAGATTTTATAACAATGAGAACATTTTTTGTATGTTTGCTTTTTCCTTTAATTTTGGCCTGGAATCAGAATGGAATACTTCCAACTTATTTTCTAATGATTACTACTAAATAAAGTAACACTATGAATCTCAAATTCAACTTGGTGCATATAGTTCATAAGAATGCTTTGCATACCCAAAAGTTGGAAGGTACTGTTCAAAAAAGGTGCTTGTAATCCCTGCATCGTTAAAAAATCAGAATGATGGATAATTTTTGCAAGGGACTGTAAAAACATTGAAATATTGAATGTTCTGTAAATAACTGACACACACATACACATGCTGTGACTACTTTAGTGTTTGATAGACTTTTCTGCATCATAAACATGAACAGTATGCATAAAACTGAGATTATTTTATCTTTTCTACAATACTAATATTTATAAATCTTGGAGAAACTTAAAGTGCTTAATTGTAAAACTTTTTTTCATTAAGACAATCATGAATCCTTAAGGATTTACATTACAGACATCACAGACATCAAATCAAAAGTTAAATGTACTTAAAAAAGTAACATAAATCTTATCAATTACTTTAACTTGTTATACAAAAATCTAGTCATGTAAAATGAAATAGTAGTAGCTAAGTACTTTACATTTCAACATATTTCTACAAGAATTCAGAAGGCATACCAAATAACAGTAATCAAAGAAATGGGGTTGTTTTGTTAATTTAAAAAATGCATCATTCAAGATCATATGAAAAATTTTTTACAGATACCATTTTATGTTTTTGATGTTCCCAGAATGACAACCCTGAATTTTCAAGACAGGTGGTCTTGTTATTTCTGTGGGGTCAGAGGCTGGTCTGTAGGGTTGGAGATCACCAGGATCGAGTCATAAGCAGGGTGGGAACTCACCGCTGGGTCTCCAGAGTGGGGGGTTGGTACACTGGGACATTATGGTCCCGCAGCGGTGGTAGACCCTTAATGATGTCAGCAGCTTTCTCCGCTATCATGATGGTGGGGGCATTGAGGTTGCCGCTCACCACACTGGGCATGATGGAGGCATCCACCACACGCAGGTTCTCCACCCCTAGAACCCGTGTGTCTGGGTCCACCACGGCCATAGGGTCTGAGGGCTGGCCCATCTTACATGTGCACGACGGGTGGTACGCGCTGTCAGCCTTCTGCCTCACAAAGGCGTCTATCTCTTTGTCTGATTGGATCTGACTCCCAGGCTGTACCTCCCGTCCACGAAACGTGTCAAAGGCATGCTGGGCAAAAATCTCCCTGGAGAGCTTCACAGACTCTCTGAACTCCCAGACATCCAGATCTGAAAGCACAATGAAGTCCTGCCAGTCCATACCACAGCACAAGTAAAGCCCACAATACAACACAAGAACATGGTGTATGGACCTTGTTCAGGTTGGCTTTACATGCAGACAAGGAAAGGACCAAGGAAAGGAACTGAATGTGGACAAGTTCTTAGGTATAGGTTTAACTGTGGACAGATAAAAAAAAGACCTGGCTTAAAAATGGGCGGTCAGGGAAGACTTTACCTGTGGACATGTAATTGGGCTCAATGATTGGATGTTCCAGGGGATTAGTGCTCTGGAGTTTTAACCATCCAGTACTGGTGCTTCGCATTGGGCCAACGTGAACCTATAAAACAGTAAGCTTAATTTACCAAGTTCACATCAAAACATGTAATTTTTCATAATAAAAATACATATTATGTTCTGAACATGCCCCAGACTGTGTTAAACACAGAGCAAAGTAAAAAAGTCAAAAATATGAAGTGGTATGGGAGCAGTAAAAATAAGATACAAGCACAGGATAGGACAGTTACGTACTGGGTTCAACTGAAAGCATATGTGACTAAGGTCTTACTCACTTGGTAGGCTTCTAATTTGGGGTTGACCCGGCCATGGTCTATGACTTGGGAGGGAAGAAAGTGAAACTGGATGTCTGGGTGAGTGACACCCGGGCGACTCCTAATAAAACCTCCACTCTCCAAGTGTGCTGTGGCACCGTATCCTAGGAAACACCAGATGATGCTGAGCTGAAAAGATCAGTTTAACAAAACAGAACTGTACCCCCCCCCCCAACAAAAAATAAATAAAGAACTGACAATTAAACACAAAAACACAAAATACAATTATTAAAACAACAATATATACTTTAACAATAACCAAATCAGATACAACACATGATTCAACCATCTGGGTAGATCCAGCAGCAACATGCTGCTGAAGTCCACAGTTTGGATAACTGCAATATTTTGGTGAATACCTTTTTAAGCTTACATAGAGGCCACGGTATCAACTTACAGGTTTAAAAACAAAATACTGTCTTCCTCTGGCAGAAACACACATTGCACAGCAGAAAACACACACTTGTCTACTAGCCCTGAACCTTGAACATGTCAGTATCTGTGAATTTCACCTGAAATGCTTTGGAACCTGTGAATTTCACCTGAACCTGGAACGCTTATATACTTGTGCATTTCAGCAGAACACTGAAAACTGTAGTGACCTGAACCAGAGCCTGTAGTCACCTGAACTTGGTGTGCTTAGGTACCTGTGTATTTAAGTAGCCATTCCAGGCCAATCTTGATCATGTGGAAGGGCTGCTGGGCCTTGTAGAGAGTGATGGGCTGAATGCACTCCTGCTGCACGTACAGCTCCAGGTGGTCCTGGAGATTACTGCCAACTCCTACACACAATCAGCACCAGTATGAAACAGCATTAACACTCAGTTTGGGGCAAAATAAAATCAAATGTGAAGATATGAGTCATTCTTTGTGTATAGCTATGATTGCCCCCAGTCATACCCATATATAGTATACAGTAAAAATACCTTAAGACCACAACTATCACAACTATATTTCTTGCAATTCAATTTGTTTATAGAATGTTTTCTGCCAGACATATGGTTGTCAGTTTGATCTGCATGAACTCGGGGGCTGTGGGGATAGAGATGGGCATGCTTGATTCAAGTGACATCAATGTAAACAATCCAAATGCTTATAGAGTCAGACAGCTTACTGCTTGATCAGAACTGAGGCTGTCAACAGTGCTTAATTTGTGCGAGAACCTGCCGGAACAGGATCTGGGACCTCTCAGTTCTGGACTGCCTGTGTTGTGGGCATGGGTCATGTTATATTATATAATTCTTTTTTTTCGATGTGTTTGAAAGTCATGCAGAATGATTGCTCTGATTTACTCAGCAAAATTCAACGGTGCATTTTTCATTTTTTAAATAGTAGTAAAGCAAATGATTAAAAAAGACTAAAGATAAGCGTAGATGCCACCTGGGAGATGTGAGACCACTGGAATGTCCAGTTTTTTGAGGTCGTCCCCGTTACCGACCCCAGAAAGCATGAGGAGCTGAGGGGAGTTGATAGCGCCTCCACTCAGAATGACCTCTTTGTCTGCATAGACCTGTGCAAGATTAAGAGTATCTGTTCAATTTGCATCAGTGCTGCAGAATTAAGAATCTAAAATCTACCTCCTTTCATTTGCACTCTGTAATCAGTATTACCTGCATGAAAGTGATATGTCTCTAATGTCTTCTAATGTTTGGAAAAAAGGCACTTTGGAAAATTCTGCATTTTCCTCAACCAAGATGAGCTATATTAAATGTATCAACCTGGGGAGTACTAGAACAGACATAGCTAGTCGCATACCTTCTTCCTTTCTCCATTCTGCACGTATTCAACACCCACAGCTTTGGTTCCTTCAAAAATGACCTTTGTGGTCAGAGACCTGACCTCTGTCTTCAGGTTGGCCCTGGACAAAGCGGGGCGTAGGTAGGCACTGGCGGTGCTCCATCTCTTACCTGGGGAGGCACAGGAGACAAGCTATTCACTCTCATGCTTTGGCAGTGGGCTCAGCAGTGCCATTAGATGTAGAGTTTCACAATGAGAAAGAGACGTCTTGACTGAAAGATGTCATACCACAAGGTAAGTCCTTTTGTATGCACTCTAAAATATTGGCCAAATTGTCATTTATAGTTCTCTGTAAACAGCATCTCCTCTTTGAATCATTTAAAATTCAACCTGCATGTGAGGAAACTTGTTTTGAGGTCACTGTGTCAGGACAAAAGGCCTTGTTTGTTTTGGCCAGAGGGAGACAAAGAAGGACAGCTATCCTTGCTTGTCTACCTTTATAGACTGTCATGTCCATCCATCCCAGTCCCTCCTGCTGATAGCCATTCATGTCATCAGTGAAGGGGTACCCGGCCTGCTCGCCAGCCTCAATGAAAGCACGGTGCAGTGGGTGGTTCGTCTTCCCACGCGAAACGTGGAGTGGACCGTTTCCTCCTCGGTACTGGTTTGCTCCCAGTTCATGCGTCTGGGCCTTCCTGAAGTAAGGGAGGCAGTGCTCATAGTCCCAGCCAACAGCTCCCTCTCGCTGCCAGCGATTGTAATCCTCGGCGTGGCCTCGGATGTAGACCATGGCATTAAGGGAAGATGACCCACCCCAAACCCGGCCACGGGGCCAGTACATCACCCGTCCATCCATGTGCTTCTGGGGCCTGGTGTGATAGAACCAGTTGTAACGGTCATCACACAGGTTGTACACCAGTGCCGCGGGCATGTGGATCTTCCAGGACAGGCGAGTGCTGTTAAGAACCAAGTCCTTGGGCCCAGCTTCCAGGAGGAGCACAGAATTATCTGCATTTTCAGAGAGCCGGTTGGCCAGCACACACCCAGCAGAGCCCCCACCTACAATGATGTAGCTGAAAGATGTACTCTTTTTTCGTGCCAAAGAGGTACTGTAATGGTGTGGGAATTCGTGCTGACTCAGCGGGATCAATAATTTTTGCCATGCTGTCACCCGGGACAGCCTTCCCACTCTGTTAGCCAGTTTTGTGAAAAGCATAATTAAACTTGTCCTCCAAATTCAAGCAATTCCCAGCTTAATTTCTGTCAGAGGCTTTTCACAGGATGGCACACTTTATAGAGCAATAATAATGACCTGTCAGAAATGAAGGAAAAGGAAGTTATAGGCCCAAGTGTTCGGATTTTTTCTCACAAATTTTACATGTAATAGCTACAATGGAAGGCAACCTTTTCTGAAAATATGACTCAAGTCAAACTTCGCAGTTCACTTCAAATTAACTTTTCCAGCGCATGTATTGCAAATTATGCATTCAGAGAGAATCAGCAGTAGCCTATTTATGCAATGGTCATGTAGGCCTACAAAACATTAACGGTCAACATAGTCGTCTAGCCAATAGTGGGACGCAGGCTTAATAAACAAGGAAAAGTTCAATAAATTCAAATAAGAGTTTTCCGTTTCAACTACAAAAAAAAAAAAAAAGAAGCTCTGCAAAGAAATAATAATAATAATAATAATAATAATAATAATAACAACAAATTACCCGTCAAATACCGCACAATGACTATCGGTATAGCACAAGATTCAAAATACATCGACATTGGTAGGATACACGCGGTTAAATGTAAGGTCTTGCGAGGTAAAAAGTTGGTGCAGTAGGCTAGTACCGAGCAATACAATTTAACAGTTATTTGGCGGAATAACGGGTCCTTAATCTGTAGGCTACATAAATAAACGCAAACATTTAATCTCAAATGAAATTAAGTAGAAAAGATTTAGTCCTTTACGCAAACTTACCGTTTTCATATATCGCACACAGTAAATACAATAAACCATAAACAGACTTAAAGTTAGCACTTGACCGTCAATATTAGGGCGGAGCTTGCTGTAAACCAGAAACCAACCGTGGCTGTCCGTGGCGTGCCGACATCTAGATTGAAGAAATCAAACCGCATTTTTAGATACGAGTTGTATAAAAGTAGGCGGTGAAAGTAGCAGGCAAAATAATCACTAGAACAGTATGCAAGAACTAATGACTGGTAATGTTCCATGAGTTGTTGTGAATGTTGTGTCATTATTGCGCTAGACAGTTTTGAGGGTGACCAACACCTGCCCCCACCCTCTTTTCCCATTAAATTTCTTACAAACTTTACTTTTGGAAAGACAGGTGATGTCCCTGAGCTATTGATTTGTGCATCAAGCCTATATGCCGCACACATCAACACATTTTTTGCAATATCCCCCAGAAAAGTAAGCAGAAATTAAAACGTCTTATTTGCCTAGCTAAGATTTCCAATTATTTCTCCAAAGAACTGTGGTTAAAAAGCAACAAGAAGCTGTATGATAGCTAAACATTGGCTGTGTTCCATTACTTTTTGAAGAGCAATGCCGGAACTCAGACGTCAAAACCAGTTTGTTTGCTTAAAAGTTACTGGACGGAATAAAAGTGTGGTTCAGGGATATGGAACCGTTATCAAGATAATGTCAAAAGGGCGTGCTTTGCTTTGAGGTAGATATATTGATATTCAGTTAAAAGCTCTCGTTCGGAAGTCGACATCCTGTGGCGGTCTAGGTGGCGCAAAAAGAAGAAGAAGAAAAAAACAAATGTCTCGCATTGAACTGCGGAGAGCAGTGCGCATATTAATACGATATATCCTATCCTTTGCGGACATGAAGATCTTACTATGGATTATACTGTTCAAGTTGTCAACAGCTAACGGATCATATGCCCAAATAGTAGGATTTTTTTTGTAATTATTGGTCTTATCATCTGTAAACTTGGGATAAATATCGTTTTCCTTGGTGTAGCCTACGCTTATTTACAGATTTCGTGTATTTTTTCTTTAACAGAACGCACGATGTACAGAAACCGGTGAGTCGTATTTCCTTGTAGATATGTGTGTGTGAATGTGAGTGTGTAGACACTATCTTTGTGAGAACCAAATGTCCCCACAAGGATAGAAATACGAGGAAAAAATTCGCAAGGTGGGGACCTTCTGCTGGTCCCCACAAGTTCAAGAGGCTGTTTTAGGGTTAGGACTTAAGGTTAGGGTTACAATTAGGTTAAGGTTAGGCATGTAGTGGTTGGGCTTAGGGGTTATGGAATGAATGTAGCCAATGGGAAGTCCTCACAAGTATAGCAATAAATTATTGTGTATGTGTGTCTGCCTGTGTGTGTGCATGCGTGCGTGAGTGTGTGTGTGTAAAATCTGAATAAGTTAACAGAACTGCTTTATAGTTTTTAAGCTTATAAAATTAAGTCAGAACTTTGCATAACTTTCTGGGTTTAAGGTTGGTAATGGATATAGCTATATAGCATATTACTTAAATGATTGAGTGAACCCACAGTGTCAGTGGATGTAGCCTAACTCAGAACAGTTATTATCAGCACTCAATGTTGTTCAATTAGCATAAAAGAAAAGTTTTGGGAGATTTAACTAAATATTTAATGTTAAAAACATTCGGTATTCACAGAAATTAGACATTTTAAAGTCATTGCAGCTCAAAGTCACATACTTAGAAGTAAAAATTACATGTTTGACTACATGTTGTGGCATCTGATTGGCATGAATGAAGTGAGTACTACTAACTCAAAAGATACAATGCATACCATATTGATTATATCAATGTACATTTATTTAAAGATAAGTGTAAAGAGGGGAAAACAGGGAAAAGGGGGCAAACTCTGGACAAATCTTTAAATAAACTAAAACAAAAGCCCCAAGATCCAGGCTACAACCAGAATGCATTGTTGAAACCAGGAAAGCAAGTCTTTCCCCTCTGTTATGTCAGGGATGGCGCGGGAATGGACCCAAATGCAGAGTGCAGGGAAAAACAAAACTCCAAAATAGGCTAAACAAAGACTTTACTTACAAATGGGGAGAAAAGGGAACAGAACGCCTCGCAGGGCGGCTATAACAAAGAAAAAACTCCAAAAAGCGGGGAACAAGAAAATACAAAAGACCGAAAACACGTAAAGAACAGAACAGGGGCAGGAACAACTCAGGGCAGAAAAACGCTCGAAGGCACGATCAAACAAACCAACAAACTCCAAAAGCAGGCAACAGGCAACGGGCAGGCAAGGATCCAGCACAGGGAGAAGGGAGACTTAAATAGACACGACGCAGACGAGACACAGGAGGGCACAATGAACAATCAGGCCACAGAGAGGGAAGGGAACACGAGACAATAAGCAACCAATAATTGGATGATTGAAAACAATAAAACAATTAAACAAGACACAAAGCAGAGGTGCCGCCATCTGGCGGCCCAACCAGGAATAACAGGGGGAAGACACAGAACCCTGACATGTTAAGCTACTGGGTTGTTCTTTTGGGTCAGGAGACACTTTCTCCTAGGTTGCAATCCAAACTTAATTTCCTAGACAAGTTTATAGATAATTTTTTTTTTTTTTTTTAAACCCTGAGATTCAACCTGGGTGACAATTTCCCATATTCCAATTCAAGCTAAATTTTCTCGACAAACTTTAGGATCAGATAAACAAAAGCCCCTGATAAACAGGCTACAACCACAATCTGGAACCAAGAGGGGGGGGGGGGGGGGGGGGGGGGGGGGGGGGGGGGGGGGGGGGTGAGAGAATGGTAGAGGATGTGTAGAAGTAATAATCTGAAATGTCTTTGTTTAAATGCTAGAAGTTTTGGAACTTGAGGCTGCTATGAATAGTGGGTGCTATGAAAGAGTTGGGATTACAGAGACATGGCTTGGGGAGGAAGATGTGGATGAATATAATATAGAGGGGTACAAACTCATTAGGTAGATTTATCAAGAGAAGTGGGGGTGTAGATTTGATGTATTATGGAAAATTAACAAAGCCTCCTCTAGGGCCAAATTTTTATTTGTTAGGCAAGCCAATTTCAACAAGTGCGAGAAAATTTAAGTAATAATATATTAAGCTATCGAGTTGTTCTTTAGGGTGTGGAAGAAGCGAAACTGTCTCCAAGTTACAGATATGGATCTTAGAAATAACTGGAATGGTCAACTGTTCCAGTATGGTCAACTGCTCATCTTAAACCTGTATGTTAATCTAAACAAGCTCTTTATTGTTCATTTTGTAGACAAATGGCCGTCCGAGCCTGACGAACACCCCTCAGCCCTGGCGGCACTCGAGGTCTCGCTTGCTGACATGCATGAGGAACACTCAGCAGTTGCTCTGAATATCAGCTGGGCCATCAATATAGATTGTATGTTTTTTTCCCCTTTTTGTAATATGGCCGCATTTCACCTTTGCCAAAAAAAAAAAAAAAGAAAAAGATATGTATGGTAACAGAACATTCTGATGGCTTGCAGGCTTTACAATGGCAGGTACAGATCATTCGGGTTCCTGGTCTAAAACAAGAAAATACAGTTTGAGTACCTCCAAAGCATCTTGTACAGTGGCATCATGTCATATAAATAGATTAATTTCATAGTGCTATTCATAATTATAAATGTAAACATCAGGCTTATTTCATACTGGACCTTGAGTTCAGCAGTTTGTTTGCATGCAACATTGGAAGTAATTCCAAGAAAAATATTCCAAGCGTTGAACATGATTTTTCTGCAGAGTAATCTGGTAATATGCATAGCCTATGTAAAACCTATGGAGGCATAATGTCCCTGTACAAGCTGCTTTGAGTTGCTTTAATTCCTTTTTATTGCTGAAGACTATAACCCTCCCACCCCCACCACCCCAAATGCCCTATACTTGCCATAGTAAAGTAGGCAGCTCATCAGAAACTTATGTAAGTATTTAAAGTATCATTCATCTTACACAAAAATTTCCCAGGTTGTCAATCCAAAGCATTGACAAAAACTGAAAGAATGTAAAAAAAAGAAGAAAAAAAGTGAGCTATCCTTTTAAGTTGTATATGACGTGTCTTCCTTCAACTCGTCTTAGTGAGTCCGACTTGCAGTGTGATAAGAACTGGTGGCTGATACCTCATGCTTTGGAGGCAAGCATATGCTTGTCTGTAAGTTCTTCCAAATAAGTTGAGGCAATACATGCTAATAAGCCAATTGGGTATCCAAAATTGGAGTGGGGGTGGCCAAGACACCTCGTTTTGCCATGCCAGTCACGCACTGGGTGTATTGTCAATACAACTGTAGAACATCCCATTAGAAATTGGTGTGTTCGGTGGAAGTTACACATGGTATTATCCTTCTATCCTAAGTCCCCACATTTCCAGTATTCAAAGTCTACATTCATTTCATTTCAGGAAATATTTAAATGGTTCAAGTCAAAGGAAATATTAAGCTAAAAAAACAAACAAAAAACCAAACAGTTGAATTGGTCCAAATTTCTGAATGGATTGACTCATTATTTTTGATCGCCTGGTAGAATAAAAATACTCATTATAGCTAAGCATGAAAATTGATTGTTGTAATATTATTTGGTATAATATTTGATGTCGTTACATGTTGTAATTGTATCAATACTTTTATGAATATATTTTTCTTTGTTTCAGCTAGCAATAAGTACCTGAGAGGTACAGGTATCATTGTTGATGATAAGGAGTTCCTTTGTCAGTATCACCCTCCATTTGATGAAGTTAAAATTGCTGGTTTTGAGCAGGTACATAACTAAAATTATGTTATGATTTGGTTCAAACGTAATGAAAATTATTTATTTTTGGCCTACATATAGTTCTATCCATAGGCATTGACTATATTCTTTCTGGAGTGTGAGTTTTGATCAACTGTTTCTCAACATTTATTTAAAACATTTACCAGTAACGGTACCTACCGGACCGAATGGCAATGCAGATTTCGGTGCTTCATTTTGCCGCCATCTATACTAGCATTATACTCTTGTTTTGCAAGCTAGCTAACATTAAAGTTGAAATTTCAACTTATACAGTGTTTGTATAAATATGTATAAAACACTTAATTTGGCAGCCATGAGGTCAAAGTGAAGTCATCACTATACCTACCGAGTTATCACAGAGTTTTTCCTATACAGCCTAATTTATTTTCATGGGTAAATTATGATAATACCATCGAAAATTAGGTTCCAGTAGTAAAAATATACAGACCCAAAAAGATCTTCAAATATTAGAGATGCCAAAAATTATGCCAAATATTGTGAAAATGCTGGGAATTGCATGTAATGAGCATTTGTTTTGAGGGGGACCTCCAGACCTCCCACCTTAAATGTCCCTATCACTTCTGAAATTTAAACTACACCCGTGGTTCTATCTCACAGTTGTGGTTCCATTACACGGAAATCCCAGCATTGCCAAATAAATGGTACCGAGTTGAAGGAATCAATCTTCCAACACCAATGGTTGGAGACATTGCCTCACAATCAAAATTATATTGTGTGCCTGGTATGTCATTTTATATTACTAATATTACCTTTCATACATTGGTGCATGCTCTTTTCAGAAATTTAAATAAAAACTATGACCCAAATTGCAAGTACCAAATGTAAATGCACTGTAGTGTGATAACCTTTTTTTTCAGGTTGCGGTGATGAAATAATGAGGCAGCATGAGTCTTGTTCACACAAAGGTAAGATTAAATCACTTTTTACCATTTGGTGATACCCATATATTAATTAACGGAGCATTCTTGATCAGGCAAGTGTGATTATTGTCTTTGTTTTGTATTGTTGGTCTATCTTTGAGTGCGGTCATTTTAAGTTTGTGCTCATTTGTATAATGTTCTAAATTGGTTTAATCCCGCTGCAATGTTGATCTCTTTGGTGTATAGTCAGTATTTTAGTAATGCTCAGTAGTGCCAGTACTTGGTATGATATTGCCCTTTTTGGTGTTGCCGTATGAGCTTTGAAATATGTTTGCAGTGTGGGAACCAAACATTGCAAGCATCTTCATTAACGGTCAAGTAGAAGTGAACTTTACTTCCAGTAAGTATGCCACAGAGTATGATTTACAGCTGTGGAGATGTGCATCACTGGAGGAATGCCACGATTCTGTTATAATCATCAGCGAAGACAAGAGTTTCACAGTAAGTGTCCTAATAAGCTCCGTTTTGAAGTGAATTCATGTTTGTTGCTTTATTTAGTTTTCTGTTTTTGACATTGATCTTTGTGCAGATTAAATGAAAAATGATTGCTTCCATGTTCTGGGCTGATTGCAATGCCTTCAGAGTTCTACCTCTATGATCCAACCTGAAAGATTCCTGTTTTCTAACAGGAGGGAAAATCCAAGTGGACAAAAACACTGAATGCTACAGGGCCTTGTGACTCTCTTCATATTAGGGTTTGAACGCCGATCGCACGTTCACTTCTGTTCAACAGGATCAGGTCCAATAGTTCTGTGCATGGATGGCTTATTCAAAGGGAGCTTGCCCCTCAAGAGAGGGTTATATATTGTTAAATGTGGTACAAAGCAATGCTAGTACAAAAATGACGGTGCAAGGTGTTCATACAATGTCTCGCAGCCTCCTGAGATGCTTGTTATTTTAATAACACACTATATGTGAACTATATTGTTGCCATTGTAATAACTCTCTTCCTAAACTAGCTGGCTAGATATCATACCACCACAGCTCATGCTTAAGCGTTTAACACAGCAGGTGTCATGATCACTGAAATTATCCCTAAAGTGGAGAACATTAGCAGGACTGCATTACACTCAACCTTTCTACCATAACTACGTTAGCAAATTAGCCAGTCAGTCACATAACCTTGCCTAAGGGATTTGGCTACTAGTACATACAGTACACTTAAAAATATCACATTCTGAAGCATTTCCTCTATTTTCAGAAACAGATAAATCAGTTTTTCTCCTTATATGTACAGGAATACCATTACAATCGCATATGATATTGATATTATATATATATACATATATACATACATACATACATACATACAGTACTGTATAAAAGTCTTAGGCACCTGTAAAACAAATGCTGCACAGCTAAGATGCTTTCAAAAATAATGAAATGAAAAGTTATGAATATCGAAAAAATAATATAGAGAGCAGTAAATAGTTAAAAACTAAATAAAATCAATGTTTGGTGTGACCACCCTTTGCCTTTAAAACTACATCAATTCTCTTAGGTACACTGTCCTGCTGTTTTATAAGAAAATCGGCTGGTAGGTTGTTCCAAGCATTTTGGAGAACTTGCCACAGTATTACTTAAAATATTACTTTATTTAACAAAATACAAAAATGTATCTGTAAAATTTCATTTTTTGGAAAATTCATGTTTGGAAATCTCAAATTTGCTCTTTCTACTGACTCGCTAATGCAGAAAACAAAAAATAAACATCTAAGACCAAATATATACTATGTATTATATTTTAAAATCTAGGGTGCCTAAGACTTTTGCACAGTACTGTATATATTTAAATACAAGAAATCCTGGCCTGTCAGTTTCATCATGCAGTAAACTTCAATTCAATTTTACATTTCAGATCTTGCCATACTTTCCAAATTGTGGCCAATTATGTGATGAAAGAATTGCCCCAGTGGACTGCCGCCCCCCAGAAGGGGAGTATTACTGGCTAATGCTATGCCATCAATGAATTCCATTTACCCTTTCTTGAAACATGTTGATTCAAGTTGCTTTATGTTATTCTTAATTTTAATTATTAATAATATATTTTATTATTATATCTTGAGAAATAACCACCATAATGGAGGTTTAGAGGTCATCTTTACTCTTTATTGTGAGATTGACTGAACTTCTGAAACCAAGGGAAAATCATTTGACAAAACCAGGTGTGTTCTAATCCTGTTCATTCATTTTTCCCACAGAACCCGCAAATTGGACATTTTTGCTTTGTCTTACCAGTAGTATGATGGTGCTGGTGTCAGTTGCTGTTCTTATATGGTGTAAGTATTGTTTATAAAACAGACAGATTTGCTCCAAATTGGTCAATTGTAAATGTGCCTACAGAATATTGAATGCTGAAAACAGAATTATTCTTTTATACTAATACACTTGGCCAGGTAAAAGCAATTCATAGAGAATATTTTTCTCCTTCAGTCAGTTATATTCCAATGAGGTACACAATGCTTCTGGTTTTGAGCTGATTACGGTAATCCCTGGTTTCTCTCCTCTAATTGTAGATAAAGCATACAAGAATTACTCTGAATCTGGTGGGAAAAGCCAAGCCGTCCCACTCGTGTCTGTGCTGGTGGTCTACCCCGCTGGAAACAGGGCGTTTCAGAGGGCGGTGGTGGCGTTTGCAGAGTTCCTGCAGTCCCAGTGGCGCTGCAGGGTTTCCATAGACGTGTGGGAGCGGGGGAGGATAGCGGAGCAGGGGCCCGTGCGCTGGCTCACCACACACACCGAGCGCGCGGACAACGTGGTCATCGTGTGCGCGCGGAGAACGGAGTCCTGGGAGAGCGCGGCCAGACACCACCAGCTCGCGGCGCTGAGAGACCACGCGGTCCCGGCCTCCACGGAGGACGTGTTCTCTCTGGCGCTCAACATGCTGGAGGGCCAGGTGCAGGGCCTGACCGCACTGGGGAAGTACTGCACTGTGCACCTGGGCGACAGGCCTGAGGCGAAGTGCCTCCCTGCAGCCCTCAGGGTGTGCAAGTCTTTCTCTTTGATGAAGGAGGTGGAGAAGCTGGGCAGACACCTTCACAACAGCGGCCCAGAGCCCTGCTGCTTTCCCTCAGTGGAGCTAAAGCCAGGGTCCCTTAACGGTGATGCGATTGGGAGGCTGGCGGATGCCATACAAGAGTTACAGACAGTGGAACATCTTTAGTCACACTGCGCAGGTGGCTTTGCTCCACTGATTCCAGTGAAGGCCCAGCTTTAGGTACTGGTCCCCATATGCTGTTCTACACTCAGTATTTTGCATTACTAAGATTTGGATTTAGAGAGTTAGATTTAGACGGTAGTATCAAAGCAGTAGTACTACTGAACCGTTTCATTTCACTGAAACTAATGATTTTAAGTTTCTGAATTTAACGCCACTGTACAACTGCCAGTATTCCATTAAAAGCTTTTTTACTTTTACGTTTGCATTTGAATTTGTCTTAGCAACATGGGGAACAGAAACATCAAATCGCCCAGCAAGGGGTTATGTCAATGCTGGTGTATTGAAGGTCTCACTATACTGTATTTTACCCTCATCATAAGGGTATTAAATTTCACCATCTCGCCTGCTGCAGTTGAACCAAAGGGCAAGGATCCGCAGTCTCGGATTGCATCTGTGTTTCTGTGTTTGTTTTCCACACTGAAGGCAGGCAGGCACCAGATGACACAGACATGTAGCATAGTAGTGATTCATACCACACCCTTAAAAACAGGAAACCTGATGAATTTCAAACTCTCCCTCAGAAACAAAAAACTGAATTAAGATGGCATACACTCTCGAATTACAGGCAGAAATTTTCCTTATAAAAGCTCTGAAATGGGTCACCACCAATGTGCTGGTTAGGCTACTTTCGAACAACAAAAGGTGCAACAGTATAATACAACAAGAAAAGCTTTAATTTTCAAGAGAAAAAAATTCAAAAGCTGGTATATACACAAATTCCTGTACAATATAACGTCGCTCGGAATGGACTTTGAAAAATAAACTAGACAGGTAATGAATAAAATACAGTTCCATTCTGATATACAGCAAATGTACATGGTATAAAAATGGACTGGGTGCGAGTTCCGGTACGGTCAGCTCAATGGATTACCAGACGAACGCCGCCCTCTCCCTCAGCATGCGCCCGCCGAAACGCTGCCACTCCCGCTGGTAGATCCACATTTCCTGGGTGGTGTCCAGACAGGCCAAGACTGCACCCCCTTTCCAGGCGATCAGCCGGGGGTCCAGGTCCTAAGAGACCCCATGACATCATTCCACTCATTTAATCGCTGAGGGAAGACTGATTTTGAACCTAAGCATTCATAGACACCTCTACATCTTCATCTACATCTACACTTCATTTCTAAAATACACCTGGGATGTCATAAATCATACAGTCATTTTCTGCGTATAACGGAAAGTGCTCTGATACCTGAAGAATTCAAAAAAGATTTAAAGATTAAAAACAAAAACTCACAGAAAATGGCTGGTTGGCTATATTAGGCCTACACCAATGTATAAGCCTTTAAAAGTTTTTCACAAGCTTTCATTAAAAGCCAAGTTCAATGTTACACATGTACTGTACCTTGGGGCGCGTGATGACCTCCACATTCTCCACCACCCTGCGGAAGGAGGGGGGCATCTTGTTGAGGATCCGGTGCTGGAGGAACTCCTGAGCCCTGTGGAACATCAGGCCGCCGCCCACCACCAGGATGGAGCTGTACATCTTCCGCTTGGTCTCATCCGATGCTGAGACAGAGAGAAAGGCATCAGCCAGACATCAGCACCAGCGCGCTACACGGACATCTGCAGAACATCCTGCTCTTTTCCTGATGTGCTGGGGATGGGTTTGGTGGGCAAAAGCTTAGCCTGGGGGTGCTGATAAGAGGTGTGTTTGTGTTGGTTCAGTGGATAGATAGCTAGCAGCCCGTGGCTAACCGGGCCACAGGCAGTGGGCGCAGCGTGTGAAGTGCCTTACCGCAGCAGTCAATGCTGTGCAGGATGGCCTTGTCCAGGCCCAGGGCTTTGCCCTCAAACTGTGTCACGGCAGTCTTTCGGGACAGAAGAGCCGAGGGGGGTTCCTCCATGTCAGCCCCTCCCAGCAGGCAGTCGCCCTGGGCCTGTCCCAGCTCCATGTCCTGGGCGTGGCCTCGTTCCGAGGGGTCGGTGCCCTGGCTGCAGGACTCCCCGTCAAAGCCAGAGGGCTTGGCTAAAGCCTTGCGCTCTGCTGTTGCCTTGGAGGACTGTACAGCAGAGAGAGCAAGAGGGCAAACAAACAGGGTTATACAAATAAGATTAAACAAGGAAGTGTGTAAAACAAATGAGCCAAAAAAGAGCACTCAACATCTACTTCATCATTTTCCACCTTGTAATATGTACAAATGCGAAAACAAAAGCGGAATGGGATATGCACTGCACAGAACAAAACAAAGCAATGAGAGCTAACTCTGGAGAGGTAAAAGAGGCCAGAGAGTAGCATGAACATATAAGAAAGTACAAAGTCCAGTAGGCAGCATCCATTGCATTTATATTTCCAGGAATAATCACCAGAAAAATGGGTGATGCTTCCATTTACAGTCCCCAATGTCTACTGAATAATAGAGGAGTTTCTAAGTCTTTCAGTTTGAGTTTCTTAGTATTTTACCTATGCTCTTACCAGTGGCAATTACCCAATTGTGTGCTATTCTTATCTATATTTACCTGGTAAATATGCAGTACTTAGGGGACTGCAAATTGAAGTGCTCTCCACCTGGGCCAGTGAGGTACATGTTGACACTGTGAGAGAAAAGGGTCCAACCTGGTCCTGCTTGCTCTGGGTTCCCAGCAGGTAGTGCTCATCATGAGGATCCTCGGGGTCACCCTGGGAGCGATGCTGCAGGGCAGTCATCTTCTGCCCCACAATCCCAAAGGTGGCGGGGTAGAACAACGCCATCGGAGCCTGGATCAGAGATTTAAGGCCCCACATCACAATCCGATCAGTCAATCCAGCCACCCATAAACAAAACCATCAACCAATGCCACAGAGCATGGGACACAGACTCAACCCAGATATCACACATGGGTAAAGCACCTAGAAAAAGATGAAAAGGACAAGCATGCCAGGCACACACTCATTCTAAACAATCCCAATGACAATGCCCGTAAAGGAGCAAAAGAGGCAAAGGACTGAATCATAAATAAATAAATAGGATGCGGTTCCATTTCTTCAATATCAGAAAACCTATATAATGCATACCTTACGAACTAAAGGGAAATCCTGCCATTGATATACAGTACTACCTTTATTTAATTCCAAGATCACAGGAAACAGGGGAGGAGCATACCTGTAGTTTTTCATCACCAAGTCGAAGCTGGTACAGCAAAGCTGGAGAGTCCGGGAACCGTGTTCTAAATTCATGCTCCTGAAGGCCCGAGATGTCCTAGAGCATCAAGAAGTACTGCAGGTGTTACAAAATGGCACTGGACTACTGGAACTGTTTAATCAACACCATCTGCAGCACTGTAAATAGTTCCCACAAGCCATTTTCAATTTCAGCTTGAATTGTGAATTTTGTGCAGTAACGAATGGTGCGTATTTGTGCTGTGAGTTTGTAGCAGACCTAGTCCAGGTGACAGAGATGCACAGCGTGCTGTGTTTGTGGCTAGGGGAGTGGTAAATCTAGGGGAGCGGTGAGTGTTATGCTAGTGGGGCACACCTGGTCCAGGTGACAGAAGGTCTCCTTTAGCTGCTGTAACAGGATGCAGTCCATTCTGTTTGACAGCTGGCAATCCCTGTAGGGAAAACCAGCTCTCTGCAGCAACCAGAAGAAGCATCGGGTCACATCAGAGCCTCCGTATGCCAGACACAGCCTGTAGGGGGTGCACACACAGCAGGGGGGTTATGCCCGTAGACTGTAGAAAAAAATATGGACCACGTCACTGTGATGTCACCTATTGACTTTCCATGGGCTTGGTGAAAAATGTTTTCGGGCACCACCATATTGTAGAAACTGGAGTCAGAGAAAGCAGAGAAAAGGGGGACCCTTTTATGGACACGAAGTCTCGCCGAGTACGGGTCGTCAACTAAGCACGTGAGATGCAGTGACTCAGCAGTGACTTAAACTTTCCCTAATTCCTCCACATTCCTTAATTAGTTCATCAGAACAAATCAGACCAAATCAGCACATAGGGAGACATTAGACGAAGAAGAAACACCTACTGAGACAACATTTTCTTGTAGGGAAAAAATGATTGACTGATTTTTGACTATATTGTTACAACTGACTTGGGTGGCTGAAACACCTATACTGGAGCCAGCCACACTGGCTTAGCAAGACATGTCTCTCAACAACACAAGGAAATGAGCTTCAAAAAGAAGCCTGGTTTTGGCCGCCTGGTTATGCATACCCACACAAGCTGCAGTGCGTTACTCATCTGAGTATTATGAAAATTCCTGGAACACTATCACAGGGTATGAACTTTATCTTTTGTGCAGAGCATGGGCAGGGCAAAGAGCTTTAGTAGCCTTTGGCAGGCACCGGAAATTACAGATGAATAAGTAAGCAAACAACTTTATTGAAAACTGTTATAAAGGATATAAGCTGACAGCTGATCTTGGACAGGGACCAGTGTGGGAGAAACAATCAGCCCACGGTACAGTTGTCGACTTTGTGTGCGTAAGGAGCAAAGTCTATGAAAGGGAACTCTAGTAACCTTCAATCCCCAGCAAACAAGCGGTCAGTGTTGTAAACTTTTGCTCTCTCCATGGTGGAAATAAGCAAAAAAACAGTCTCTAATTATTACACAAGAAAACTTGTGGATCTCTTTCACAATTGTACATCATTCAGCATCTGACATGGATATCCTAGACACATAACTTTAAAAAATTGTAACTCTGATTTTCACTGATTGAGAAGACTTGCACCTGGAGTTCCTATGGGACACGCCATCTTCAACACAGCACAGGCTGGTCTTCTGATCCCCCACGTCCACCACACAGGCGCTGCTCAGCCCGCTGCCGAATGTGGCACACACTGACTCCTGGTGAACCACAATGGCTACCGAAAGAATGGGGGAAATTAAACAGATCATTTTCAGCTTGTCGATTATTCATTTAAAGTAAGTTGTTTAAAACTGCGTCAAAATTAGTTTTTTTTAGCTCTGGTGCCAGACAGGGGCCGGTTGTACCAGCTGGGATTACACCTGACTTAACGTTTTGTCCAACAGAGCTTAAGCCAGACATAAAACTGAAAACCTGTTGCAGGTAATCTAGCTCAGTGCGTGTCATTTATATTATGCCTGAGGGCAAATGCTAAGCCTAGGAAAGACCACAAGTAAAATCTAAGTATGGCTGTGCTGCCCACCAACTGCGGTTATATTTTTTATCCACAAGAATGCACATTACTTAACCCACATATAAGAAAAACCAGGGTTCTTTTCAGTTGGTGCAACTAGTGTAAAATCAAATCATAGACAAATATAAAAATGTCTGACAAAATACTTACAAACTGTTAAAGCCCAGCAAGAGAAACTAGCCCCAGATGTTTCCCAAAGAAAAGGCTGACATCCCATGGACAAAGTGAATATGACATCCGAGATACAGTCCTACTATCATTTCCACTAAATGACCAGTCAGTATTGTACGAGTCAACAAATCCACATGATAAATTTTACAAGCAGTGAAAGTGCTGATGAATATCTGCCTGCTGAACACAGAAATCGCTGTTCTAACCTAAGAACCTTGTTCAGTCTGTCAGGCACAATAACAGTGAGAGACCAAGCATCTTTTTAATACCTGAAAAGCCCATGTTCACAAGAAGCATGTTCACCAGTTCCTTTACATGCTGTCTGTTGTAGATGTCAGGGATCAACAGGATGCATCTGTAATACTGCCAGACAAACACAGGTACTCTACACATGTAACAACAGTGCAATAAAATTGAAAAAGGCAAATTAAGGAAAGGTTTTATCAAAATCCCAGGGGCAATGTTATTATAATTTTTTTGAAAAGCATTTTATTCTTCTAATTTCCGGTATGGAAATATCCTATACTGTATCTATGTAAAAATGTTGATCCACATAAACTGGCCCCTAAAGGCAGTGATTTACATCAACCCAGCAGAGCTGTACCTTCAGATCTTTCAGAGGGATTTCCAGAAACTTCTGTATAGCGTGGGACCATATGGCCTCCAAGTCAGCCAGCACAGCTGTGAGAGAGCCAGCAGGGCCGCTGTGAATGTTCAGTTGGCCCCGGCAGATGGGCCAGTGAACACTGTAGCAGTCTGCAGGGTTCACGTACAGCGCCTGTTAATGGCAGTAAAAAGGCCATTTCAGACACACTTGAGGCAAGGGAAAAAGTTAACTGAATGGGATTGCAAGATTATTGATTTATGTGACTGGGTACTCCTATTTTTGCTTTAAGAAGTACAGGGAGCTATACAGTCTTTCCACCCAATGTAGTGGAGGTTGTGGGCTGTTGGCTGGGGTGCCCCACCTCTTCCCCCACCAGAAACTCAGGGTGTTGAGTTGTGTTGGTCCACTTCACTCGAGGGCTGGTGTCCAGGACTGCTGGTCGTATTTGTCTGTTGTATGACCTTGCCTTAAATAAAATATGGAAATAGAATATTAAATGTAGCTCACTGTCTGGAAGGACAAACCGATCTCGAAACACACAAAGTCAGACTCACTTGCTCAGCAGAGACTGGAGTTCTTCTCACTCCATTGGACATTTTCTTTGACCAAATGGCCTGGTCAACCATTTTAAGACCATTCTGCCTCTGCTCATTACTTTCTGGCCTCTTCGAACAGAAATGGAAATAGATATTAAAAACTATCCATGTGTGAATCCATATCTACACACCTGCAACGCAAGCAATTTTTACAGTAGAAGTGCTGCGTCTATAATGATGGCTGCAGGATAATTTCAATTCACAATCATTGGTGCTACCACATTAGTGTATACCGTTAAGAGTAGCGAGGAAAGATATAATGATGGATACTACAAGCAAAATACTATGTGATGTCTCTTCCGTTGCACTGCAAAATCGAAATTCACATTCAGTATCTGCTGCTTTGAATCTATTATTGTACTTAATGTGTAACTGATAGGCACTCACGTTAAGGCCTTCTCTCATGAGCCAAGGGTCCTCGTACCGGGGCAGTCCACTTTGCTTTTGCCTTCGCGCAATAACATGAGGAATGGTTGCGGGAAGGGTATCCGTGGCTCGTCCAATCCTCAGTGTTTTCGAACCAGGATGTATCACGACGACGAAATTACTCTGGATTTGCTGGAGGATAAACCAATATGTGAATGAGCTTATCTGCGAGAAAACGCACATGGTCAGATATCGTTAGTTATCACGTCAAAATAGAATTGTACTCCAGCTCCGTAAGTAATGCCCACCCTCCAGTATACAGTACGAAATGAAACCATGTTTTTCATGCAAAAAAACAACTCAAATCTACCAGTAAATGTAGTTAGATCATTTATGTTAGCCGCTAAATTTAGCAAGCCCTCTAGTTGGACTAATATTGTGGTAGCTACTGACTCACCCTGTTAACTAGGCAGCTAGCAGCACATCGTTCGTTCAGAGATCACTTCAAAATTGGGATAGCAGGTATGTCATCCCGCCACCAAGTTATTGGGATGGCAGGTATGCCATCCCGCCAAGTTATTGGGATGGCAGGTATTCCATCCCGCCAAGTTACGCCTTGGAGGGGGCATGCCCCATACCTATACAGCACCGAGAGTTTGGCACTTTTCAGGGTTCCCCACAGAATTAACCAGAACAGCTACAGACACTCAGCCCTTAAAAACATTAAATTCTGTACATTCTCACCCCATTTCAACAGACAGAATTCATAAACATGTCCACACAATAAAGCCCCAAACTAAGGGGACTTTGCGTTTTCTCCTTCTTCTTCTTCTTATTTTTCCTGCCGCCAATCCCACTAACAACATGTCTCCCCATTGGACATTTTACCGACACCAGCAAAATATTCACCTACACAACCCAATCAAAAACTCGCATATACACGCAAAATACCCATACCTTCTTATTCTGAAACATTTCCACTTTAAACAGCTAGTCTGCTGTGGCCCAGTGGGCAAGGTTACAGTCTTGGGAACACAGGGTGCAAGGTTCAAACCCAGCTAGGAACACATTTCTTGCTTTTACCCTCACTCATAATTGTAATAATTGTAAATAGTAATCTCATAAAAAACACGTTTTCAACATACAAAAATGCCAAGTTACTCAAAAGTATTGATATCAAAATGACGCCAAGTTACGGTACTACAAACAATATAGGCTATCTTGCCTCACCGAAATGACATAAGATGTATTTCAAAGCAATGCTACCCAAAATTTCCTCAGTTCTTTCAAGTCACTTGGCCCTGTGTTTTGTAATCTTACCATTTTACAATGTCATGCAAACTTTCTGTCAGATCAAAGAGTCAAATATTTCGAATTTCCTCATGGAACACATTGAAATTAATGTAAAAAACTGCTGCTGAGTAACTACAGGAAGCATATTTCTCCAGAAAACATGTTTATACTTGCTTCTGAACTGAATTTGAGTACATGTGCAAGTTATTGTATAGCCTATTTGCTACGTACAATAAATACTGCATATAAAATACATATTGTACATACATACATAGAGAACTTCTTTATCCCCATGGGGACATTTCCCTCGCAGCATGTTACATTCACATTTACGAACACACACTTATACCAAGAAACATACTATCATTCACGCAACAGAAAGGCTGGGCAGCGAAATACATACATACCAATACAAATTGGACATATACACGCCTATTCAATCAATCTTGACTGCGAGAGAGCCATCCACACATATGTTTGGCCTACCCATGTAGTGCATGCTTATACACACAGGGCCAAGTGACTTGAAAGAATTGAGGAAATATTGGGTAGCATTGCTTTGGAATACATCTTATGTAATTTCGGTGAGGCAAGATAGCCTATATTGTTTGTAGTACCGTAACTTGGCGTCATTTTGATATCAATACTTTTAATCGCAGGCCTGGATTTTGGCAGTGTGAATGAATGAGTTATAGACGGGGTATGTTTTGTATGTGTGAGTAACTTTGCATTTTTGTACGTTGAAAACGTGTTTTTTATGAGATACAGACTACCAAAACTAACGAGCTAGTCCAATTGCCTGATGGAACACATTGACATTCATATACAAAACTGCTGGCGAGTAACTGCCTGAATTGCCTCATGGAACACATTGAAATTCATATACAAAACTGCTGGCGAGTAACTACAGGAAGCATATTTCTCCAGAAAACATATGTTTATACTTGCTTCTGAACTGAATTTCAGTAAATGTACAAGCTCTTGTATATTTGCTACGTACAAGAAGTAGGCTACTGCATGTAAAATAGCCTACATATTGTACATAGCCTACATACATAGAGAACTTCTTTATCCCCATGGGGACATTTCCCTGCCAGCATGTTACATTCACATTTACGAACACACACTTATACCAAGAAACATACTATCATTCATGCAACAGAAAGGCTGGGCAGCGAAATACATACATACCAATACAAATTGGACATATACACGCCTATTCAATCAATCTTGACTGTGAGAAAGCCATCCACACATGTTTGGCCTGCCCATGTAGTGCATGCTTATACACACAGGGCCAAGTGACTTGAAAGAATTGAGGAAATATTGGGTAGCATTGCTTTGGAATACATCTTATGTAATTTCGGTGAGGCAAGATAGCCTATATTGTTCGTAGTACCGTAACTTGGCGTCATTTTGATATCAATACTTTTAATCGCAGGCCTGGATTTTGGCAGTGTGAATGAATGAGTTATAGACGGGGTATGTTTTGTATGTGTGAGTAACTTGGCATTTTTGTACGTTGAAAACGTGTTTTTTATGAGACACAGACTACCAAAACTAACGAGCTAGTTAAGTTAGCCAAGTACCCATGATACGTATTAACGTACGCGACATTTCCAAAGACAGCCACTCTGATAGCTAAACGGACTGCATTTAAAACCATAAATAAATAAGCTTCATAAAGGTAAAATGAGTAAAGTTAGTCAGCCAATGTTAACTCTTTAGTTCCCTTTGAAAGTTGATCTTAGATGGATAACTAGTCATTTAAATAGGAAATAACTAGTTTAGTCTAGCTAGCCAAGTTAGCTGACGTACCTCTTGAAGAGGCTCCGGGATGACGGGTGGAACTATCGGCCTTTTTACGCCACGCTGCTCCTTCTCTTTCTCCTTTTCACGTTCCTTTTCTTTCTCTTTTCCATTTTCTTGTTCTCTCTCCGCTTGTGTCATTTCGATTGTTAGAGAAAATGGAAACTTAAGAATTAAGCATCCCTACCGCAAAACTACTAGACCAGTAGCCAGTTCTGTGCTAGCTGCACAAGAAGCGCTGTTGTCATGTGAATACGATGGACTATCCAGTAATTTACCCGGAGTTTCACGGCGGTGGACAAAATAAATCCGCTCAGAGTTTTACTGCATTGCGGAAAGTAATGGGCTATGCGATTTATTAAACGTTAGCTAGCTACATAACAAAGACTACGACACTGAGCAAAGAAACATTTGCAAGCTTAAAATTATCCTTTGGAGTTTGAAAACTTAGTTAAAAAAAATAAAAATAAAACCAGTATGTTTGCATAGCTGCTATTCTTTAACAATGTAATATTAACTTGGTTAAGTACAGTACATTCCATCTAAATGTTGGTACTTGGACTACATGTGATTATTTTAAATGGCATTAAATAACAAGCCCATAGACCTTGCATTGAGGATTTCTGTTAAAAAAAACAAACAAAAAAACATACACCTCATCATTGGGGAATCTACTGTCTATGTGGCAGAATCTGTCAAACATCTGATGCAGGATTGAAAATAGTCTGCAAGCAAAACAGGATTGATGAAACATTGGAGGGGTACTTCCAATCTAGACATTTAATTACATTTCAGATAAACATATATATTTTACATGAAATGGGAAGTTAAAAATTTTAAAAAGTAAAATGCAGTTTTTACAAGGATTTAAATCATACCCTTTAAAGCAAACCTTTAAGAACACACTGTGCAGTCTAATAAAAAAATCCAACTATCCAACACAGCAGTAATAATAAGTATCCAGAACAACTTATATTAAGTTGATGAAATTTATGATAATGCAAAACCATTCATTAATGGGAACCAGACCTGGGTAAAATATGTATTTGTTTTGGATTCAAATACTTTTCTATGCTTTACTGATCTTGTCTGGTGTATTGTAACAAATTAAATACTCTCAAAAAGCACAAACCCTGCCTTCTGATCATATTGGCAGGCTGAATTACATCAGGCAAATTCAATAGAGCACAGAAAATATTTGAATCCAAAACAAATACGTATTTGACCCAGGTCTGATGAGAACATATGTGCCATTATAATTCTCATTTATAGGCCAAAAGGGAAAAATCCAAAGAGCACCCAGGAGTATATGCAAAGCTGTACCAAATAAAATACGAATTAGAAAAGGGTCCCTTGTATTTCAATTTTTAAAATGTTATTTTTTTGTAACACATCACACACCTGTCTTGTACGTTTAACCACTGAAATAAGACAACAATCCCTCCATGAACCAAATGTCCTTTTTATTATACTATATAAAACACAGATTTCAGAAAGTAATTATGATAGAGAGTGAGAAGAGAAGAACTGAGGAGGAAATGAGATGCTGCTAATCAGCTGCTCTGGCCCCTTGGAGAAGGATTTCCCAGTGCAGCATCAGAAATCTGCCGAGAAGCAGAAGCAGCTTCAGGATGAGGCTGCACGCACGTCCATATCAGCGCAGGTGTTGCGGTTTCCTATTACCCAGGACCCTCAGCACCAACACTTGTAGCCGGCATGCTGCACTCAACGCCTACACAAAAGTGTAGGCATTTACCTGAAATGAGAACAGGACAGTTAATAGCTAAGTTTCAAATCATATTCACCATCATGACACACACATTTTTCTGTATCTCAGCGGTAATAATCTGTAAATAGCTACCATATGCAGATAACATGACTTGTGTGGTAACAGATGTATTTTTGTATGTATGTATGTATGTATGTTTTATATATTTACCATTGTAAACCTGAAGGATTTACAATTGCATCAACATTATGCCTCCAGAGGCTGTGTGCATGTATATTGCCCAATTATTCTTTACAAAATTACATTTAATATTAGTTTTGGTTTAAAGCATTTCCTGTGGTGCATGCAATCTTGCAACCTGTGACCACTGCACTCAAGGAAAGAAGTATGAGCATGATAGAAGAACTTATATTTGGTTGTAATAGTGAATAAGTTACATAAGAATAATATTTTTACATGCATCACCTTTGGAAACATAAAAATATGTACAAGCTACTTTAGAGTTACTTGAAGGGTACTTTCTTGCTTAATACAGATATAATGTTTACAAAAACCCCAGAAAGTGAACATCTCTAAACTACAAAACTTTGCCAACAGAATCAATATAACTTGTTTTCTAGTTTTCAGCCAAGCAATTTGGACTATCGAGATTTGCATTCTTAGCGCAGTACATCAGACATGCATGACTGGTTCAAGAACTTACATCTGACGTGGCCTAATTGAGGAACGGGGAAGACCCCACCGACCTCAGTTTCAAACATTCAAATATGTATTCATGAAAGCAAGCTGCTCACCTTCCTCATCCTCCTCCACCCATTGGTGGGGCACTGGGTCCACCCCCACCATGGTTTATCCGCCCCATCCGTCTCCGGCCCCCAGGAAACCCTGGTGGGCTAAAATAAACAAACAAAAAAACATTTTACATCTTAGCAGGGGGAAAACACAGGTTTACTTTTTACAAGCCTGAATTCCCCATATGATGCAAAATGGAGTGATAAGCCCAGTTCAAATAAATACAGGAAATCAGTCATCTTGAGACCTACCCTCTGCCATCACTGAACCTTGAAGATGAGCCAGAGTTGTTACTCTTTGATAGATCTGGCTGGAAGAGTGTTTGAAAGCTGAAAACCAATAAAACAAGTAGTTTAAGTATCCACATATGTTGTATGGCATGAACTTTCAAAAGTAGTCAAGGCAGAAATAAAGAAATAAGTCTATACATAAGGAAATAAATTACTATTCATAATAATAATAAGATAAGGCAAGTAGCTTTATAAAACTATATTACATGTAAATGTAACTGTATAGTAATAGACAGACAGCTAACAGTAAATGAAAACAAAATATAGTAAATCTTACAACAATCCAAAAAATTCCACAGCGCCCCAGAAGAGGTCACTAAAAAAAGATAACCTCCATGGAGACTGGTTCCGACTGTCCAATACCTGACCTGAAAGAGAAACGTTGATCAGATAGTAAGGTCAGCCAAGTTCATAGATACACAGTTATTAGTTCATACTGGTTATGACAAATACTTTGGCGACATTAACACCGCTTATGTTTCACCGTTTCATGTCACCAAGCTTTCTCAAAACGTTACAAGCTAACTTGTTATTGTGGCTTAGCTAGCTGGTGGAATCAGTCTACCTCGCACAGACATCTTAGCCAGCTCTAGCAAAAAAATAGATTATTTCTGTGAACACAAACAGGTAATTAACTTTAGATGAGTTAGTAAGTTTGCCAGTTAGCCATTATCACACACTCCCATCGCTAACAAGATAATACGTGAGTTAGACAAAGTATATAGCAAATGTTCATCAAAACAAATCTGACCATCGATAGCAAGAACCTAACTAGATACAAGACAGTCTGGAAACGGGCAATTTAGATAGCATTACATTCTAGCTAGCAAATATGTTTGTCTACTACTTTGGAACGTATAAGTTTTAAGAGATTACATCAATAGCGTAAACGTATTTATAACAAAAATGTTACTCCCTACTCACCGTTAGACACGTACACCATTTTAGAGTCAGTGTCGCATCGCTGAGGACATCTGTTCCGTATCCGGCATATGCGTCATTAGTCAAGGCGTGGCTTATTTAGCTTTTTAATGGCGGTTAAGGCGTGCCTTTTTTAAATATATTTTTTTGTTTACGAAGTACGCTTGGTGCACGTGGAGTTTCACTAGGTTTCTCGAGCAGGGTCTATGAGACTAAAACTGCAGATTATTTTGTGACGTTTGTAGCCAGTGCATCATGATGGAGAATATTTAGTTATTCCACAAGTATTGAAGTGAGTATTTAGGTACGGCTCCAGCTGCTTTTATAGAATAGTAGGGATGAACTTTAGTCAAAATTATGGACGTCTTGTATCATCACAACTGTACATAGCTTATACGACATGCTAGTTTGTATCTGGTGTAGAATGAATTTGTTTCGCAAAGGCATTACCTTGAAGTGTCAATAGTGTGTTACAGTTTGTAGTCCTAAAACCCGGAAGTAGCCTAAGTTGACACTTTCATGGGTTCCTTCGTCAGATTTACAATGCATTTTTCCCATAGGGATTTCGTTTTCTGCCGAAAATAAGGTCAGTGGTGAACGTAAGCCTAAGTGAGCTTTTTGTTCTATGAGATAAATTACACCCATTAATATCTCAACCGTGGATTTCGAAGCTGTTATGTGCTTTGGAAATCTACAGAGGCAACCCATGGCGGAAGAAACGTCCGGGTTGGCCTACACAAAGACTTCATAACTCTGTTATGGTCGTCCTATCTGTTTAGTACACTCAAGTTCCGTCAGCAAAACCGCATTTAGGCTTTTCTCGTAGAAACCCTGAAGTGGACGTATAATGTGGCATTTAGGTTAAAGAAGTAGCTTTAATGTTGTTACATAGCCTGTTATTTTATAGTTTATACAATTTATGTTCTTGGGCCACTTCATGAGCAGTTCGGCACGTGCTACAGATACAATAAATAATAAAACTTAAAAAAAAAACTGAACAGATACACATAGCTTTGTTGGTCAAACAGCTACACATAGTGCACACCCTAGTGTCAATAAATTGTCGTTTTTTATTTTGACATTTATTCCATTGAAGTAATTCCATTGACTTATATCATGGAATATAAAATATATGCCACTCCTCTAAAGATGGGGCTCTTTTATAACACTATAGAAATTGAGTTATAAATAAATAAATTGATATCTATTTTTGTTTTTATAAATAATTAGGGCCATTGGTGAATAATGATGGCTGTTATTTCTCAAAAGAAAGTATTTGTAGGATACTTAAGGCACCACCACTGCCTCTATTAGTTGTGTACCTTACCTATACACAGTTAACACTAGACATTATTTCTTGGTAAACATAAAGAAAAACGTGTTTTTCTTTTCATAGCAATGCAAACTTGGCAAGGGTGCACAAAATGCCCCTCACTAAAGGTCAGTCTGAAAGATTAAGCAAAACAGATGCATAGCTTAATGCATTATGGTCTGGAAAAGAGAGCACAGAACCTCAAATAATGTGTTTTCATCTGTTCTTTTTGTTTATGATTTAATTGGCTCTTGCAGATTATTGTGTGATAAGCCCCTTAAAAGTCCTGAGCACAGTCTGAAGGGGTGGTTAATCCTCAACATTGTTTTTGTTCTGTAGGAAAAGAAGCCCCCCTGTTTCTGAATTGTAAGAAAATTCCCTATGTTTTGGAGACTGGATGGTCAGAAGCAAGGAGTCCATCTAAATTAATTCCATCATGTTTTTCACCTTAAAGGTAAGCTGGTCTAGAACCAACACTAAATATAAATATGAAATAAGGAACAATGGAGAGGCTGTCAGAATTCTTTTCATTCTCAATCATTAAATGTGTTTTAAAAACAAGCCATTTTTCAGTCATCATTGAATAACACAACAGAAGTATGCTAGAAAATATCAATTACTGTGGTCAGGCTCACTATTCGTGCTATATTGCACTACTATACAGATATTGTGAAAACTACACAAAATATGCAATAACCCATGATAATGGTCAAACTTGAAATTCAGTTATGGTAAAGTGTTAAACTTCATCATAAAAAATAAAATAAAATAATTTCAAAGACAATCTCTGCTGGGCAGTGGCTTTATGCAGGAGAGACTTTGGGGCTTTTGCTGACAGTGGAGATGGTGGTTTCTGCTTCTAATCCCTCTGAATCAGAAGCCCATGGATTTCTTCCACAAAGCAGGAATGGAACAGCGCAGTCCCTAAACTGAATAAATAAACAGAGAGAAATAGGACATCTTTCTTACATCTGTTGTGTTGCTTATTTTGTTTGGGCTTTTTTTTCTTCAGAAAGCCACGACGTTGCTTGATGTTTATAATTAAGTCCTAATGCCCATGTTCAGGTGAATCTCACAAGTTCTCTCTTATGACAAAAGTGATGATAATATTAATAAGTAGGCCTATTGCATTCTGTTTCAGTTTGAAATAACGTTGAAGTGGAAGTGTTGGATTGATGATCTATGGCAAAAGCCTGTGCCTTCAAAGCTTGTACCTACCTATCTTATTATTCAAGGACTTTGCCTTTCTCTGTCCATTGTGCCAGAGACAGCCATTAGCTTAGAGTTCTGTATTACCACATTAGGTACTTATAGGAGTGTGCAAGGTTGGTGTTCTTGGCTCCTGTATGTGTAACTCAATGTACAGATCATTCCAGAACACTCCAGAGCATTGTGATGCAGGTGTGGTAGAGGGTGCCGCTAACATTTGTTTACATAGCTACATGTGACAGGGTTTCAGGCTTAAGCTGTTACTTGCCTGTTTGTTCATGAAAATGTAAATGATGGGGTTGAAGATGGTACTGCTCTTGGCCAGATACATGGGGACAGTAGAAATGATGGGGCTGATGTGAAGATCATGGTAAGTGATAACTGCCAATGCAAAGGCAGCATAGGGCAGCCAGGTGAGCAGGAAGGCCAGTACCATCACAATTACCATGCGGGCTACCTTAACCTCCACTCTAGCAGTAGTGCCCCCTTCAGACATGTGGAGTCTGGCCACCTTGAGGAGCAAAAATCAGACCATTAACTGAAAATATTGATGGAAAGCAATGTCTGTGTACTATCTGAAAAGAAAATAAATGATAAATTTATGCACACACACACACACACACGTAGTGTTTAAAACAACTACACAATGGAGCACAGATGAGTTCAGTCATTACTTGATGGTACTGATTGATAATCTTCATCCCATCCACAGAGCATAAGTAACTGACTGGTGATATGAAGAGTTTGACCTTGACCTCATCCATATGTCATAGCCTTTTCAGTCACCAGGAAGGAAGTCAATTGAGCATTCATGGGATTTTCTGGAACAAAACCTAATGCAGTATGTTCCACTTCATCAGCTGAACTTGAGTGGTTTGACTTTTTTTGAGGGAGAGTGATGATGTATTGAACCTGCAGAATCCTAGATGTTGGCACATTCTATGCCATGGCACATAGATGATGTACTGGCCACACAGTACAGTGGTAGTATGAGAACATTAAGATATTCATTTGTAGCCATACCTCAGTGTGCATTTAAGCTATAGATGTCACTATGATACTGTGATGTAGTGTGAGGTTAATATTCAGTTAGTTTACCTGCCGTAGTGCCCATAGTAGCTGTGAATAGGAGATCACAATGATGCTGAATGGGATGGCGAAGCACAAAAGGAAGTAGCACAGGATATAGGAGATGTTCCATGGGTCCCTGCTGTACCAGTTGGGGGCACAAGAGGTCTTTACCCCCTCCAGCTGGTAGCTCCCCCACCCAAACAGAGGCGGTGTGTTCCAAATCAAGGACCAGACCCAGGAGAACGCCACCCCCGCCACAGCATGATTTGTCCGGAACATAATGGAACCCAGAGGTTTGCACACCACGAAGAAGCGTTCCACTGCGATAACTGCCACTGTGCACAGTGCTGCAATGCCTGCAAAGAAATTCTCATGGCCTTTCTTCTCTCCATCCAGCACCCTACTCTGTGTCTAGCGATGTACAGTCAATTGATTCGGATTGCGATAAATTGAGAATTGACATATAATGTTAAGTTGTTCGGTCATGAGGATTAAAGCAATGTTTTGGAATGTCTTGTTACAATGTCTGATGAAACATAATTAGAAAAGCTCTGTTATACTGTCTTGTACTGAGTTTGTCAAACACTAGTGTAAATTTAACAATGTTCATTATTATTTAACTACAGAGGATTCCTGCCCCACAACCTATTGCTTGACTAAATGTAATGTGAAATTACTTAGGAAATGCTTAGTGAAAATTTTAAAATAAAGAAATATATATATATATATATATATATATATATATATTAATTTCTCAGCAAGGTGTAATATATGCCTAAATACAAAAAAAACGTGCCTTGCAACTCACAAGTTCCCAGTTTGTGTAGTACTGATTTGTATAATTACACCTGTAGTATTGAAACAATCCAAGTAATAACTCACCGAAGAAAGCCACAGCGAACCCTTCGATCACACAGCCGATCCTCCCCAGGCTGAAGTAGCCCATGCCGTTTGTCACCGTTGTCATCAGCCCTCCAGTCAGAGCCGCTCCTAAGTCTGCTACTGCCAGGTTCACCAGAGCGTAGTTCAGAGGCTGCCTCAGTTTCCTGTGACGAAGTGTCGTCACAATAACTGTAACGTTCAGAATGATCCCAGCCGTGGAGACCACGCCCATGATAATGGACAGCACCGTGTATCCGATTCTGGGCATCAGGGCTTCATTCGGGGAGTATGGAGAAAGTGGATTCTCTTTGGAACCAATGGCAAACTTGACATTGTCCATGGTATAGAGTTGATTGCAGGCACAGGTGCAAAAAAATAAATAAATAAAAATACAACCAGGGTAACCAAGTACATCTGTTGAAGTTGCCCAAGTGTCCCTCGGCTTATATACATGGCCACTCTAGTCTTCCTTTTATGGCAGCTTTCACAGGTGACATCTTGGAGATTAGGTAACGTAAATCCCACTGTAAATCCTTAAATCTGGATTTTAGACAATATAAATCTGCAAGTGAATTTTGTAATTGATGTGGTTGCACTTTCCTTGATTAGTATGTCTATGTCAGAACTCTAATGTCTGCTTTGAAGAAAAATTGGCAGAAGGGTGGAAATTTTTCTTTGATGTGATGATTTAATTAAAATACGCAGCACTCATTTTACATTATAAAATGTGTGAAAAGGAGGCATTTAAGTAGAGATAAGGCCACTAGATGGAAGGAACTGGAATAAATCCTGATTAAACGGATGTATGGTCTTGATTTAAAATGTAAGAATTTATACGTGATATTTCAATTATTTCGTTGTTTCACATTTGTGTATTTGTGTGGCTGATTAGGTGAAATGAATGCAGGAAAACATTCCCATAGAACTTGTTTTACTTGTGCATACGTTTCTTAAAGTTCTGCATTTTATGGATTAGGAAAATAGGAAATTATTTTAAAGCTTGCAAAAGTTCATGGAAGTGTGTTTGGCTGTAAGTTGTGACATTGGTCTTAGCATTTATGTTTGCTACCAGTGGGCTTTGTAAGGGGTGTGTGCACGTATATGAGAGTGTGTATATTTATACATACATCGATATAAAACTGGTCAAATAAAGTATATGAGTGCCTGTTCCTCTCATCGAGAAATGTGTGGGGGAGGAGCATTACATTATAGATGCATCTAACTCTGGAAAGGATCAGTGAATTAATCTTGAGCATCACAGAGAAAGGGATCCAGACATACCTTCTCTAAGCCATGCTCATGACCTCCGGGATCCCCCTTCATCCATTATTACACAATCACGAGAGTGACAAAATTCTGTGCAGCACACACGTAAACATCTTTAAGAGCACTTATTAACTTGATCCTTTCCGGCTTTCTAAATCAGATCCGGTTACACTGCACGTTGTATTCTTTCTAAGACAAGTGCATTGGACACAAAGGCACAAACATATGGACATATTAAAACCCCCCACACATACACACACACACACACACACAGCTGCAAATGATCTGTTTAACTGTTTGATCATAAATTAGAGGACTGTGTGCTTTATTGCAGTCTCAGTGTTTTCCCGATCAACTTCATGTCCTTAATAGAACATCATTTAACTAACCATCTTTTGGCTTTTGAATTAATTGTGTATGTGTGTGTCCCATCTTACTGGCTGGTACCTGTGTCCTCTGTGGCCATGAACAACAAGACGGCATATGATATAGAACCTCAAAGAAAAATGGACTCACTTTTCCTTTAAGGCGAGGGATGACCTTCTTTCTTTTTCTCTGAAATGACAAAATTATCTGCCATCAACAAATTAACACGGAATTGTATCTTGCCAAGCTGTTCAGGAAAGATCAAGATTTTCTGTGAAGCATAGCGAATTCAAAGAAGTGCCAACAGCAGAATGACGTGACACTCAAAATGACCTTTTAAGAGGTTTAACTTCAATTAAGACGAGATAGAGATTACAGAATGTTTAGTGTCCGTTTTAATAGACTGCAAGATATTCAATACAAGATGCAAGTTACAAGATATCAGATCAAAGGACTTCTTTACTATGAATATTGCTTTCAGTCTATCGATATTTGTGAAAATAGCATGTAGTTCTCTGATTTTGCTGAACTACATGCTATATTCTGAAATGAGCACGAGCCATATAAAGGGGAAAAAAGTTTATTAATGGTTATATTTGCAGTATATTTAATTTATAATATTAACATAATTATATATACTAATTTATTTTAGAGATGGATGCTAATAGTGTGATATTATTATTATTTTTTAAAATTGTGCCATTTCTTTATTCTACCAGGTCATTTGGGCTGAAGTATCTGTTTTAAAATTCAGTATGCTTTCTTTGTGAAAATCTTTAACATTGCTTCTTGAATGACCGATACATTGTACTGTTCCGGACTTGAACATGATTGACACCAATACCAGACTCAATTTTCTTTCATTAAGCGTAGGTATATAACAGTGCTCTTTGGTGCAAAACAGTTACTGAGATTAATTAATAGTGACTCCATCCATTTGGATCACATTGTCCTTGAGATCTTGGATACAGTCATTACCCATGAATCATCACATTAAATTAAATCTTCTATGGTACAGCTAGGTCCTTACTGTATCCCTTGTATTGTAATTTTCTTTTCAGAAAGATAAACTCCATTACATTGCTTTACATGATATCCCTTTCATGGATATTGAATTTTTTGAGGAATCCTAATCCTCCATTGAAAATCATTCGGAAACACTCACCTTATCTACTTTCTGCCTTTTCATTGGATTTTTAAAAAACTATTTTTACTCACATACTGTGAATAATTTCCTAAATTAAACTCTCAATTCAGGAATTATTTAATTGGAAGTGTGTTTATTCTCATTATTTTATAATGTCCTTTGAGGTTATATGACATGAACCAAACCTGTTGTTTATTGCTTTTATACAGTTTAACCACCATTGCACGTACTGCTAATTAGGAAGCCATGTAAGCTGTGTAACCCCAAATTGTTTTGACATAACTGTGGTGAGGAGGCAATACCAAGGCAATAATGAGGCTGATTATACATGTATAAATAGCACCGTTAAAGGTGTCTTTGGCATTTCTGCGTAAGGGACTTCCTGATTCTAGGAGCAAAAATAGTATATGATGTTGTCCTGTTCTGCCCTCCTCATGAGCCAGAGACACACAACAGAGCATACAGCAGGAGTTATTGCCAGTTGAAAGAAAGAACCTGTCGGGGCAGGGTAAATAGCCAAGGGGTGGAAATGAGACCTTAGGTACCCTGGTCAACGTAGCCCTGTTTCCTGCAGGATGAAGCCAACTGTTCATGAAGTTCCTGCTAGTCACAGATAGGGAATGATATCCCACCACAAGCCGAGGCATGAATTAGTGGTGCTTACAGCAAGTACTTTTATTCACTGAGCCACTTGGCTGGGTCTGCTTTTCATTTTCTGAGAGCTGCCTGAGTAGAACATTCTCCTATACTCAACCCCCATCACAGCATGGAGGTCTCATACTGGACCAGGAGGGTTTATGGCTTTATTCCATAGCTGAATCTTACTAAATACTTTAAAAAACTGTACTCACTGCTCATCTCTCTTTCTGGTGTGCAGCATTATGAAAATGGAGTGCGGAATTACTCCTCTGTGGTAAACTGCCATCCAATCCAGAGTGGTGTAGTTTTGGTACAAGCTGTTTTACAACAGGAGACATGGCATAAAACCTAAGTGCATCATTCATTTAACCTTTGTCTTATTAAACTGTGTTAACTCTCATTGTGTATTTATACGGACACACTGCTGTTAGCACTGTAAAGCACAAGACAAGTTCACAAAATCAGTATGCACAATTTCACATGGCATTGTTTTTACTCATTACTTAATGGGGACTTAGCTGGATTATGTTGTATTTCACCACCTTGATTTTAGAATTAATAAAGCAACACAACAAATTATTAAATTGTCAGACTGAACAATATATTCCAATACACAACAAACCAGCATGCTGCGTCCACTAGATGTCACTGTTGGTTAAACATGAGGCTCAGAGGCTGCACAGTCCAGATGTGACCCCTTGAGCAAATTCTGTTTTCCCACAAGCAGGTGGAAATGAACATAGCAGGTTTGCTTTTCCACTGCTGGGAAATCATACATTACATCCTACTGACATGTGTCTGAATTTCCAGAGTCATTCATCATTCCTTAATGTTCTTTCGATTGCACAGATGCTTACCACAGAAATTTATATTTGATGTTTGCATTATAATACTGATCTGTCATTACTCATGTTGCTATGCAATAACTCCTAGTGCCTGGGATGTTATGAGAAGCCATGCTTATAAAGCTGTGATTACCACATTAAAATACACATTTCTATCATGGTGATTACACTGTAAATGTTTAAATGTTTAAATTTCATAATATTCTAAAACATGCACAACAAAGACGAAATTAAAGAAAATCATTTTTTTCTCACGTGTTGTGCATGCAATATACACATGTAAAATATCTTCCCACAGTCAGAAGATTAGAAAATCTTGGTTTTACATGTGTCTCTTAACATTCTGATGGTTTGTTTGCTTTGTTTGTGTGAAGGTATGTACTGTATTTTTTGCATGTGTGAAAGTATGTGTGTGTCAGACCTAGGTCAAATAATACTTACCATTAGATTCCTGTGAATTTCCTGCAAATTACTGTCAATTAAAAACATCTGTTGACACTAGTATTTAGAATTCAACTTAGAATAAACTCTCATGGATCTTCTGCAGTGTTTTCACATTTTACTGAAATCCTACGAGTGCCAGTATTTAAAAAAATGTATGTGTGTGCGTGTGTGTCTGTGTGCATGCATGCATGTGTGTGTGTGTGTGTGTTTGTGTGTCTGTGTGCATGAATGTGTGTGTTCGTGTCTGTGCACATGCATGTGTGTGTGTGTGTGTGTGTGTCTGTGTGCATGCATGTGTGTGTGTGTGTGTGTGTGTGTCTGTGTGCATGCATGTGTGTGTGTATGTGTGTGTGCCTGTGTCTGTGTGCATGCGTGTGTGTGTGTGTGTACCTGTGTCTGTGTCTGTGTACATGCATGCGTGTGCGCGTGTGTATGCCTGTGTCTGTATGCATGCATGTGCGTGCGTGTGCCTGTGTCTGTGTGCATGCTTGTGTGTGTGTGTGTGTGTGTGTGCCTGTGTCTGTGTGCATGCATGTATGCGTGTGTGTGCGTGTCTGTGTCTATGTTTGTGTGCATGCATGCGTGTGCTAGTCCCAGTTTGCAGCCCTCTACCCTCTTACCTGATGGATTGTCTCTGGCTCATTGCAGCCCTCTAAAGGATGAAATAGTTCTGAAAATGGATTGATGGATTTAAAATATATTTCTCAGGGGTTAGATTTCATCTTTGAAAATATATTAGTTTTGTAAGGATGGTTACTTCAGCCTAGAATATCTCTACATGAACTGTGTGCAGTGTCTATAAAAACTAAGAGTCCTTGAGATATGAATGGAATGGACAGGAAGGAAAGCCAAACTCCAGCACCCCTACATGATGGAGATTGTTAAGGATTAGAGTAGAGTCCAAGCCTTAGTGTACAGTATCACCCTGATGGAGAACCACCTCGCAATATCATCCATCATGTTGGCCAGAGTGACAGAGATCTGACAGAGACAGAGTCCGATGTGAGGAAGAAGTGAAAGGTTATATGTTCCTCAGTATTTTGAAAATGCATATTTGAGATTGTTTTGCAATCCATGAAACATATGGAAATCATTGGCAAGTGACCATTTAGGTATATAAAGGCTGCCAGTATACTGTTTAGCCAAACTTGTCTACCAGGAGAAACAATTTCACTTAAAAAACGAAAAAAGAAGAAGCAAAAAAGCTACATTATCATTGTTGCAGGTCATTACATCAAATATCCTTATTGGTATTTGTTACTAAGAAGAAAAGATTGTTTTATTTCCTCAGTTACAGTTATAGTCAATTTTCACATGGTCCAGAATTTCAGTATATTATGCTCTAAACCTAACAATGAATGTGAACTAGCTTATGAGTATCTTATCTTTTCACTTTGTGTGGAGATGGTGGCGGAGTGATCAACGCACAAATACCTTTGCTGCAGTGGTGCTGACAGCTATGCTCGCCCTGACTGATTACAATTTGGTTGCATTTCTATTCAAAGGCAGTCTTCTGAGATTTCATTAATCTGTGTTTGAAGCTAACTTGGGTTCCTGCAGTACGTGAGCCTCCCTCTCACCAGGCAGGCTGTCTCCCTGCTCCATGCTCACACATGACCTAATTCACTGGATTATACAATTGAATTAGTAAAAAAAGAAAAAAAAACCCTGCATGCTGCATGCAAGGCTCTCCTCTCAATATAGAGGGGCTTTCTCGATAT